>NW_025423287.1:0-157719 GCF_020497125.1 Mauremys mutica
TTGTCGCTACCTGCTCTCAACCCCACTGAGAATGTTTTGGGGTCACTACTTGCCTGTATCAGCCTAGGGGGTCTCAGAGAATGATAATTAATAAGTGCTCCAGTGGTGCAATTGGTTAGCGCACAGTACTTATAGGGCAGTGCTGAGAGGAGCTATGCTGAGGTTGTGAGTTCAAGCCTCACCTGGAACACTGGTTTTCATTAACCAAGTGGTGTCACCCCCTCATTTGCCCCTGTGGAAGGTAGAATTCCAGCCCAGGGGACCCTGAGGAGGGGAGGAGTCAAAAATGCCCCCTTCACTTATTACCTCCTCTCCATAGCGCAGATGAGAATCTACAATCCTTTCTCCCCCACCAGCCCCTGTGCCAGGATCCCTCAAGCAGAGCCTGGAGTCCTGCCCATCCTTGACCCCTGAGCCTGGAGGGAGAGGAGCAAGGAGCCATTGTCAGAGGGCTTTCCCTTCCCCTGCCCACTTCCCTGGCTCTTGTCACACAGACAGAAAGCAGCAAAAGGCCAGAAGTCGGAAGCGCAGACAAAGGGATGTTTACTGGGGTTAGTTTCCAAGCAAGCAGATTCCGAAGCCCTTCACACCAGTCGGGCTTATCTCTATAGACCGACAGAGTCTGTTCCCCAGTGTCCCCTTCCCAGCTCTGACACCGCAGTTCTTAAAGTCTCGGCCTGTACAGGCAGCCTGAATATCTCTATTCTAACAGCCATCGGTCCCTGTGGAAAAATGATCTATTCAGGGTTCTCCCTAGACATTTTGGTGCCCTACACGGCACCCCCATCCCCCAGCCCGAGCTGGCAGAGCGGAGCAGACTGGGGCCAGGTCACTCCACTTCCCGCCGCCCGGTAATTGCAGGGCAGGCCCGACCCCACACTCACGGGGCGGCGGGAAGTGGAGTGATCCGGCCCCAGACTGCTGCACTCTGCTCCGGGCCTTGGAACTTGGGGGGTGGGGGGGAAACACCCCCCAGCACTCACCAGCGGCGCGGCTGGGAGCTGGTGGAGTAGAGCAGGCTGGGGCCAGGTCATTCCACTTCCCACCGCCCAATGAGTGCCGGATGCGCCTGATCCCTCCTGCCATCCACCGGGATGTAGCTCAGGGAAGGGGCGGAGTGTGGGGGGGAAATGGGGTGGGGCAGGGGCAGGGGCAGCTTTCCTGGCTGGCTCAGCCAGCCGGGGGATCGAGTTCGCCACTGGAGCAGTACACAGCTGCGTAGGGCACCAGGAAATTTGGGGCAATTTGGTGCCTCCACATCCCTTAACCAGGCAGTGTCCCTGTGGTGTGGGCTGTCTGCATAGGTCCTTTCTCAATCTTTCTCACCCTCTTGTCTTGAGTCTCCTGTGTCTTTGCTTTCTAAGCACAGACTAACTCTGGCTGTTCAGAGGAGGGGAGGCCCATGCCTACGCGTGGCCAGCAGACAGAGACAAAGACCCCTATCCAGCCTGCTCCCTGCCATGCCAAACACCCACTGAAGGCCACCCACAGACCAGCATGCGGGGTGGCTGCTGATGCTCTGTGGCCAACACCAGAAGATGGTAGGAAAGCAGGGCCAGCCCCGCTGGTGGGGCCTCTTACCGTTCCCACTCCAGGTGCTCACTTTTGCAGTGGGGCAGGAGATTTTACCCCAAGAGGCTTTTCCCCAGCGGGCGAGAAGCAGAGAAACACCCAGGCTCCCAAGGTGCTATGTAGCAACCCCCCTCCAGCACAGGGACAGGCGCACACTTGGAAGAGGGAAACTGCTCCACACTCTAGCCCGGGCAGCCGCCCATTTTCTTTGGCAAGTCAGGAATGGCAAAGGTGAGACTGGAAGCACCTGGGGCTCATGCCCCAGCCTTTGTGACGCCCACCCCCCAACTCCTTCCCGAGGCTCTAGCTGAAGCCAGAGCATAGGCCTGAGCGGCCAAGAAGAGGTTCCAGCCCCGAAGGGAGCAGGACTTTCAGCCCAAAGGTAAAACTGCACAAGCACAACCACGAAGGGACATGAACTGTCAATTGCCTGATCCAAACTCAGATGCCACATCGTCACATATAATTTCTCCACGTACTTCTTTAGAGAAGACGGACACTGTGTTTCTCAGACTCGGGTCATCTACTGAGGGGGGTTGAGACTCTCTGGGCACAGAAGTCAAGTTCCCTGCGAGATGTGAGACTTAATTCTATGGAGCCGGGTGCAGGGCTTTGGCAGGGAGGCTCAGGCATGGGGGACTGGGGCGCAGCGGACGGACCGGCTGTCTAGGTGCAGAGATTTAGTTGCACTGAGGCACAGGAGGGAGGAGGAATCCTGCTCATGGTCAGTGGCTGTGCAGAAAAAAGGGCGTTGATTCCCCCATCCTAAATGGGCAGGTTGGCTTGACCCTTCTCCCCTCTGCAGAGCATTGTGGGGATTGCAGCTCACCCTCTTGTGGGGCAGGAGGGCACAGGTGCAGGGCACTGGGCTCCGATGCACCTGGAGGGCAGCTCCGGTGGGGTGGGGCAGGGCAGGGCCTGTGGTTTACGTTCTGCGTTGCCTGGTGCTGGGCCATTGCACAATCCCCAGCCACGCCGCACAGCGCACCCCGAGAGGGGGCAGGGGGCCAAGCAGACGATCCAGCATGAGGGGGGAGAGGATGTGTGGTCACCTCCTGACCCTGGCTGGGTGCCCCTGGCCCCTCGCAGCAGGGGGCTGTGCAGGAGGGTCTCCTTGCAACCATGAGTGGGTGTCTGGTGGGTGCTGTCACTTCTGCCAGAGACCCCCAAGAAACTCACTAGCTTCCTCCGGATGCGGGGAGGGGCTCCTACTTTCTGACTTGGGGGGGGGGAAGGAGATTCCGTGATGTCAGAGCCCATGGGGGGAGGGGTTCAAATCACGAGTCTGGAGTGACAGGGCAACCCCCACCCCAGTCAGATTCTGCTAGGGGGCTGGGCTGGGATCTGTAGGGAGGGAGACACAGGAAAAAGCAGCTGCTACTATGGAACCCAGGAGTCCTGGCTCCCAGTCCCCCTGCTCTCACCTCTAGACCCCCCTCCACTCCCAGAGCCAGGGATAGAACCCAGAGGTCCCTGGCGCCCAGCCCCCTCCCTGCTCTGACCACTAGACCCCCCTCCCCTTTTAGGCTCACTGCCTCTTCTATCCACCCACCCCACCTGTCCATCCCTTTGCTGCAGGTTTCTGGGGTGTCACCCCTGCTCTGCACTCCCCCAGTGCAGCCCAAGGCTTTTCCTCCCCCCAACCACACATCCTCTCCCCCTCATGCTGGATCGTCTGCTTGCCCCTCTGCCCCCTCTCGGGACGCGCTGTGCGGCGTGGCTGGGGATAGTGCAATGGCCCAGCACCAGGCAACGCAGAACGGACACCACATGCCCTGCCCCACCTCACCTGAGCTGCTCTCCAGGTGCATCGGAGCCCAGTGCCTGCACCTGGGCCCTCCTGCCCCACAGGGGGTGAGCTGCAGCCACTGCCACACTGCGCAGAGGGGACAAGGGTCAGGGCAGCCAGCCCTTGTAAGATGGGGAAATCACCATTGGGGTCAACGGTATGGGGGCTGTGACATACAGAGAAACGGTTGTTGCGCCGAAAGAGGGCAGCAGAGCATGCACACACACACACACACTCACACACAATTGCAAACATACACAAACACATGCATGAATGCAGCCACACACACACACCCACTTGCTAATATACACAAATACCTGCACTAATCCAGCCAACATCAACACAACTGCTAACAGATGCAAACACATGCACACATCCAGCCACATGAACACACACACTTGCACAGCCACAAACACAACCCCTACAGCCGTAATAACACACACACACACACACACACACACACACACACATCCTTACCGAAAACCACACATGTAGAAATCAATCCATCCACCCACACACACACACACTCCATTCCCATTCTGTGCACACACCTTGGGTCACTGCGACACTGAATACTTCAATTGGATGGGGGGGCCAGCACCAGGGCTATTCCCTGCCCCCCAGGGCTCACAGGGGGTGGATTGGGGGGGCACAGGGGGCATGATCCAGTGTCAGCCAAGTGGGGATCAGAGGTGGGGATAGGGGCCATGGTTTCTGTACCACGTGGTTCCTGGCACAGGCTCCTTCCAGGATTTGCATTTCTTGGTAGTTTTCACCCCATCATCACTTCCTGCCCAGCCCCCTCCTGCTGTGCAAGATGGTTCAGGGGGGGATGGGAAGAACCCTGGAGTCCTGGCTCCCAGCCCCACCTGTGCTAACGTACGAGACTGCACTCTAACCCCAGCGCTGGGACTGGAACCTAGGAGTCCTGACACCCATCTTCCTTTCCTCTAACCACTAGACTCCACTCCCACCCTTTTGGGGAGCCAGGACTCCTGGGTTCTGTCCCCAACTCTGGGAGCAGAGTGGGGTCTAGTGGTTAGAGCAGGAGGAGCCAGGACTCCTGGGTTCTACTCTCAGTGCTGCTGTGTGACACTGGGCCTCTGTTTCTCCTCCCACTTTTTGGGTGTGGAGCCTGTAAACTCTCTGGGGCGTGGCCTGTCTCTCGCTGTGTCTGGGCAGCGCCTGGCCCAGTGGGGTCTAATCTCAAGCCTGGTCTACACTAGGCGTTTAAATTGGTTTTAGGAGCGTAAAACTGATTTAACGCCACAACCGTCCACACTAGGAGGCACCTTATATCGATTTTAATGGCTCTTTAAATCGGTTTCTGTACTCCTGCCTGACGAGAGGAGTAGCGCTAATATCGGTATTAACATATCGGAATAGGGTTAGTGTGGCCGCAATCGACGGTATTGGCCTCCGGGAGCTATCCCGCAGTGCACCACTGACCGCTCTGGACAGCATTCTCAACTCAGATGCACTGGCCAGGTAGACAGGAAAAGCCCCGCGAACTTTTGAAATTCATTTCCTGCTTCGACAGCGTGGAGAGCTCATCATCACAGGTGACCACGCACAGCTCATCAGCACAGTTAACAATGCAGTCTCCTGAGAATCGAAAAAGAGCCCCAGCATGGACCGCTCGGGAGGTAATGGATCTGATCGCTATCTGGGGAGAGGATTCAGTGCTAACAGAACTGCGTTCCAAAAGACGAAATGAAAAAGTATTTGAAAGAATTTCTAAGGCTATGACGGATAAAGGCCACTGCAGGGACTCAGTGCAGTGCAGAGTGAAAGTTAAGGAGCTCAGACAAGCCTACCAGAAAACCAAAGAAGGAAACGGAAGGTCCGGGGCAGGTCGAAAAACATGCCGCTTCTATGCTGAGCTGCATGCAATTTTAGGGGGCTGTGCCACAAGTACCCCACCCCTGACCGTGGATTCCGAGGTGGGGGTTGTGATCTCTGCCATGTCTGAGGATTATGCAGACGGGGAAGATGAAGATGAAGAAGAAGAGGAAGACCTCGCAGAGAGCACACAGCACTCCGTGACCCCCAGCAGCCAGGAGCTTTTTATCACCCTGACGGAATTACTGTCCTCCCAGCCCTCACAAGCAACTATTCCAGACAATGACGCCATGGAAGGGAGCTCTGGTGAGTGTACCTTTGCAAATAGCAAACATTGTTTTTTAAGCAAGCCTTTTTTAATGATTGATTTGCCCTGAGGACTTGGGATGCATTCGCAGACAGTATAGTTACTTAGAAAAGTTTGTTAACATGTCCGGGGATTGAGAGGAAATCCTCCAGGGACATCTCGATGAAGCGCTCCTGTAGGTACTCCAGAAGCCTTTGCAGAAGGTTTCTGGGCAAGGCATCCTTGTTCCGCCCACCATGGTAGGACACTTTACCATGCCATGCATGTAGCAAGTAATCAGGTATCATTGCATGGCAAAGCATAGCAGCGTATGGTCCCGGTGACTGCTGGCATTCAAGAAGCATCCGCTCTTTATCTTGTTCTGTTACCCTCAGCAAAGTGATATTGTTCAGGATAACCTGGTTAAAAATCAGGAATTTAAGTAAGGGGGTGGCCATTTTTCTACTGGGTTCGTGGAATGCAGCAGCTTAAAAAAAACACTTTCCTGCACGTAGCAAGGCGGGGGGAGGGGAGGAGTGAAATGCCGATGATCTTTTCTGTTTGGTCACCGGCGATCTTCCCCAAGCTACCAGACACGCAGTGGGTGGGGGGGAGGGGGAAGGTTGTTGATTAGCAGGGAGCTAGCGTGGTATTAGCCATGCGTTGGGGGGTAGGGGTAAATCACTGAGACAGTGGCTTACCATGGCCGCATGCAAGCTGAATTCTGATGCCTGGACCTGTGTCTGTGAGATCTGTAACTCCAGAGCTGCAAGCACTCACTATTAAGATGAAAAATGCGACCTTGTAGGGAAATCACATGTGCTAGGTGAATAGTGATGTTCACTGTGAAACAGTATAAACATTGTTCTGTAAAATGTATCTTTCTAAATATTTATCTCCCTCATGCAGCTGCAAATTTTTCAACCATCCCTCCTCCATCCCAAAGGCTAGCACAGATAAGGCGGAGGAAAAAGAAGACGCGAGATGAGATGTTCTCGGATATTATGGAAGTTACACGCAATGAAAGAGCTCATCTGAATGAGTGGAAGGACGTGGTTTCAAATTACAGAAAAGAGGCCAGTGAACGTGAGGACAGGAGGGACAACCGAGATGAGAGGTGGCGGCAGGAAGATCAGCGGTGGCGGGATGCAACTCTGGGGCTGCTGCGTGATCAAACTGACATGCTCCGGCGTCTGGTGGAGCTTCAGGAACGGCAGCAGGATCACAGAGTGCCGCTGCAGCCCCTGTGTAACCACCCTCAACCCTCACCATGTTCCATATCCTCCTCACCCAGACGTGTAAGAACGCGTGGGGGGAGGCTCCGTGCACCTGCCCACTCCACCCCCGTGGACAGCCCAACCAGAAGGCTGTCGTTAATATGAAATTTTTTGAATGGCCTTCTCCATCCTTCCTATCCTCCTCCCAAACCACACCCTTACTTCTCTCCCTCTTTTTATAATGAATTAATAAAGAATTCATGATTTTTAAACGAGAGTGACTTTATTTGCATAAGTAAGCTGTACTCGAAGGGGGAGGGGGAGTTGCTTACAGGGAATGAGTCAATCAAGGGGGGTGGGTGTTCATCAACAAACACAGCAGTCACACTGTACCCTGGCCATTGATGAAGCTCGTTTTCAAAGCTTCTCTGATGCGTACCGCTTCCTGGTGTGCTCTTCTAATCTCCCTGGTGTCTGGCTGCGCGTAATCAGCGGCCAGGTGATTTGCCTCAGCCTCCCACCCCGCCATAAAGGTCTCCCCCTTACTCTCACAGAGATTGTGGAGAATACAGCAAGCAGCAATAACATAGGGGACATTGGTTTGGCTGAGGTCTGAGCGAGTCAGTAATGTCCGCCAGTGCGCCTTTAAACGGCCAAATGCACATTCCACCACCATTCTGCACTTGCTCAGCCTGTAATTGAACAGATCCTGACCACTGTCCAGGCTGCCTGTGTATGGCTTCATGAGCCATGGCATCAAGGGGTAGGCTGGGTCCCCCAGGATAACGACAGGCATTTCAACATCCCCAACTGTTATTTTCTGGTCTGGGAAGTAATTCCCTTGCTGCAGCCGTTTAAACAGAGTAGTGCTTCTGAATACGCGAGCGTCATGAACCCTCCCTGGCCATCCCACGTGGATGTTTGTGAAACGTCCCTTGTGATCCACCAGTGCTTGCAGCACCATTGAAAAGTACCCCTTCCGGTTTACGTACTGGGTGCCCTGGTGCTGCGGTGCCAAGATAGGGATATGGGTTCCATCTATCGCCCCCCCACAGTTAGGGAATCCCAGTGCAGCAAAGCCATCCACTATGGCCTGCACGTTTCCCAGAGTCACAACCTTTCGTAGCAGCAGCTTAGTGATTGCTTTGGCTACTTGCATCACAGCAGCCCCCACAGTAGATTTTCCAACTCCAAATTGATTCCCGACTGACCGGTAGCTGTCTGGCGTTGCAAGCTTCCACAGGGCTATCGCCACTCGCTTCTCTACTGTGAGGGCTGCTCTCATCTTGGTATTATGGCGTTTCAGGGCAGGGGCAAGCAAGTCACAAAGTTCCATGAAAGTGCCCTTACGCATGCGAAAGTTTCGCAGCCACTGGGAATCGTCCCACACCTGCAACACAATGCGGTCCCACCAGTCTGTGCTTGTTTCCCGGGCCCAAAATCGGCGTTCAATGGATAGAATCTGCCCCATTACCATCAGGATCTGCAAAGCGCCGGGGCCCGCGGTTTGAGAGAATTCTGTGTCTACGTCCTCATCACTGTCATCGCCGCGCTGCCGTATCTGCCTCCTCCTAGCCTCGGTTCGAAGGTCCTGGTTCAGCATATACTGCACGAGAGTGCGCGAGGTGTTTAAAACATCCACGATTGCGGTATTGAGCTGAGCAGGGTCCATGCTTGCTGTGCTATGGCGTCTGCACAGTTCACCAAGCAAAAAAGGCGCGAAACGGTTGTCTGCCGCTTTCAGGGAGCGGGGGGAGATGTACCCAGAACCACCCGCGAAAATGATTTTTGCCCCATCAGGCACTGGGATCTCAACCCGGAAATGCCAAGGGGCGGGGGAGGCTGCGGAAACTATGGGATAGCTACGGGATAGCTACCCACAGTGCAACGCTCCAGAAATCGACGCTAGCCTCGGACCATGGACGCACACCACCGATTTAATGTGTTTAGTGTGGCCGCGCGCACTCGATTTTATAAAATCTGTTTTACAAAACCGGTTTATGCAAATTCGGAATAGTCCCGTAGTGTAGACATACCCTGAGTGTTATCTGCAGCCCATCTGGGGATGTAGCTCAGTGGTAGAGCACATGCTTTGCATGTATGAGGTCCTGGGTTCAATCCCCAGCATCTCCAAGCTCTTTTTTTCACCCTGCTGCTTTGCTCATGCCCAGCTGGGATGTGGCCCAGCAGTCTCCCTGCAGGAGTTTCAATCCTGCTCAGTGAGGGGCAAGTGCCAATTGCATGGAAGGTCAGGGGTGTGTGAAAGTAGAATGAATTATATTGTAAAAATAAGAATGGATTAAAGAAATGTTATATGTACCTTTAAGCAGAAATAAGAAATGTTGAAATACAGGTGCCAGGAAAAGAAACATTAGGCATAAACAATGGTGCTAATGGCGAAACATTAGCAGAAGATCGGTAATACTTAGTAAGGAAATAAGATATGCATGCCTACCCCAGGTAAACTTATCAGATTCTGCTTCCTTTGTTATCTTGTTAAGTGCTTGCCCTTTTATCTGTATAAATAAGATAGTTTGTGTCTTGCATGGTGCTCACATTATCTGGGTGTTATTAGCAGAGCGCTGTGCTAATAAAACAGAGTGGTCTGACAAACTGTGAGTCCTGAGTCTAACTTTGACAGGGGGTTTCTGCTCCTAAGTCACCTTGGTACATTTAAGATTCCCACCTGCTGTGCTGCTTGGGACAAGGGTAGATGAGAAGGGCGAATCCTCCAGCACTGGAGGGAAAGGTCCCATCTGCTCAGACTGAGAGGCAAGGATACAGTGGGGCAGTCAGTGCTCAGAGAGGAGAGAGGTCAGTGATTTACACCCAACAGGGGACACTGTCTTTTTGAGTATCACAGGGGTAGCTGTGTTAGTCTGGATCTATAAAAAGAGACAGAGTCCTGTGGCACCTTATAGACTAAGGGTATGTCTACACTACCAGAGTAGTTCAATTTTACTTAAATCGAATGTGTGGAACCGATATTACAAAGTCGAATTTGTGTATCCACACTAAGGACACTAATTTGACTTTGTGAGTCCACACTAACGGGGCAAGCGTTGACATTGGAAGCGGTGCACTGTGGGAAGCTATCCCACAGTTCCCGCAGTCCCCACTGCCCATTGGAATTCTGGGTAGAGCCCCCAATGCCTCCTGGGGGAAAAAATGTGTCGAGGGTGGTTTTGGGTAACTGTCGTCATTCAACCGTCAATCCCGCTGGCGGGCAAACAGTTCGCGCACTTTTCTGGTGAGTGACAGTGCGGTCGCCACAGCACTGCGAGCATGGAGCCCGCTGCAATCATCGCTGCAGTTATGGCCGTTGTCAACTCCTCGCACTTTATCGTCTACCTTTTTCACAGTCAGATGCTGAGAAATCGGGCGAGGAGGCTACGGCAGCGTGGTGAGGACATGAAGTCAGAGAGTAGCACAGACCTCTCACACAGCACGGTATCCCGCGCCGTGGAGATCATGGTGGCAATGGGTCATGTTCATGCTGTGGACCGGCGATTCTGGGCCCAGGAAACAAGCACGGACTGGTGGGACCGCATAGTGCTGCAGGTCTGGGATGAATCACAGTGGCTGCGAAACTTTAGGATGCATAAGGGAACTTTCCTTGAACTGTGTGAGCTGCTGTCCCCTGCCCTGAAGCGCCAGGACACCCGGATGCGAGCAGCCCTGAGTGTGCAGAAGCGAGTGGCCATAGCCCTCTGGAAACTTGCAATGCCAGACAGCTACCGGTCAGTAGCGAACCACTTTGGCGTGGGCAAATCTACCGTGGGGGTTGCTGTGATGCAAGTAGCCAACGCAATCGTTGAGCTACTGCTCTGCGGCGGGGAGCCCAGAGCCTTTTAAATCCCAGCCGCAGCGGGGAGTCAGAGGGCTCTGGGCTGCCCACTGTGGCTGGGATTTAAAGGGCTCAGGGCTCCCCGCGGCTACCAGCAGCCCAGAGCCCTTTGAATCCCACTCCCCCCCCATACCTAGGGATGCAGGGCCAGCTCCACCGAACTGCAAAATCAAAACAGAACGTCCCTGTGCTGATACTGTATGTACCGTGCTGAGCCAATCACAGCAAGCGGTGTCATCTATTAATGCATACAAAGCCTGCTCGGATTGGCTGGGTCAGAGAGGCGGGCTATTACAACCTTTGCCAATCCGAGCAGGCTTTGTATGCATTAATAGATGACACCGCTTGCTGGGATTGGCTCAGCGCAGTACATACCGTATCAGCACAGGGACGTTCTGTATGTAGCCAAAGCTACAGTATGTTTATACCCGGCGTATAAGACGACCCCCGATTTTGGGGGGTTGTTTTTTAGTATAAAAAGTCGTCTTATACACCGGAAAAGATGGTAGTTTCTTCCCGGACCACAAAATAACTGTTGGGGATGTGCAGATGCCTATAGTGATCCTCGGGGACCCAGCCTACCTGCTAATGCCCTGGCTCATGAAGCCCTATACAGGCGCCTTGGACAGTGACAAGGAACGCTTCAACTACCGGCTGAGCAAGTGCATCTCTGCAGACACTCAGGCACTAGCAACATACTAATGCCTCCATAGTTGGCAGGATTCAAAGCTGTGTGGGGAGACCCTAATGGATTTTTAGTCTATCACCTTAACCACTCAGCCACAAGTACTTAATGTACAGTTACTTCCCTACACCATGATTCTGTTCTCACAGAATTGTCACTTCAAATTGCTCAGACCAGCTCCCCCAGCACACTCACGACTGCATTAGTGTAAGTGTGTCCATGGCTGAACAGCGAGAATTCCTGCCCATTTCCCTTCCAGCTGGAGCAGGATGAGAGTGTGTTTGTGGTTAATGACATTGCTATAGGTTGTTGTCCATTCCCCACACTGACAATTCAGACAGTCCCTTTCTTATTCGAATCTACACCATATCATTCCAACAGCCGGGGTCAGGATTTCTCTGGGCACTGAAATGTTTCAGGAGGTTGGTGCATGAACTCAGCCTTGCATTCCATCCCTGATGTTTCATGGACTAACAACAGCAGCAGAAAGAAAGAGCTGAGCCAATATCTCACTGTCAGAGGTGAAGGTGGCCACGTCCCCTCTGTCTGACCATCGCCATTGCAGGAGAGAAGGTTTCAATGGAATCGAATGCCCTGGCTCAGACAAGAGACACAGGGAGGTTTTGCTGTTCATGGATCTGTGCAAAGGAAATTGTGTCTCTGTGTGAAATTGAGGAGGGAAATGAAATGTTCACATGGTGGCCCAATGCCCTAACAAATGTGGGTGAAGGAGTCGGGCTGGAAAATGATTTTACAGGAGTTCGTATCAATTTATTGCCCTGATTAAAATCTATGGCTAAAAGGAAGCCACTGTTGTTAGTACTTGAACCTGTGTAGGGACACCCCACTGGGTATCAAGTCCATCGCCTTAACCAGGGATAGTCGATTATTTTATCAAGATCTAAATTTCTTGGTCAAGATATAGTCAATGTCTAGACTCCAGAGAAAATAATACACTGATGATAATAAGAAGAATTTAGAAATAATTTGCAGTCACTATGGGCATAACTATGATGATTGTCTCGTGTTTCACTCTTTATATCTGGCACCACTGCCTTTCCCTTTAGTCTTGTAGTTTACCAAGGGTAAAACTAAACATCTCTTCAGATACAAGGGAGTGTTTGTGTTCATTCCTGTTAGCTACACAGGGGTTTCATGTAGCTGCTTTCAATCCTCTGGCTCTGCCCTGATAAGTAACATTTCAGGGTGTCACTGAACTGAAAGAGGGAGATCATTTTTTGACAGATTACGCCGCCTCTTAAAGGTGTTTGTCTGGCTGGCAGTCCTGGTTCCCAGGACTCTCCTGAGGGAAGAAAGTTTCTGTGCAAAATACTAAAACTTTTAACAGAGAGGAGGGAAAGGCGATGGCCACATGATGGGGCCAGTATGTATGACAACATGGTTCTTTTATATGGGATGACTCTGAACATTGACTGATCTCCACTCCCTTGTGTTTGAAGAGATGTTTAGTTGTGCACTTAGGAACCTATAAGGCTGAAGCAATTTTATGGATGGTGACACTATGATTAAAGGGTTATTTAATGTTGTAGAAATTGTTAAAAACACTGAGCTTAAACTGGAACTGCCTGTTATTAAAGGCTGGTTTCCCCACCTCAGTTCCATAAGCTCTGCTTGAAACACCCTGGGTTCTCTCCTGCCTCGGTGGGAACTGCAGGGAATCGTCCCCTGCTGCCCTTGGCTCCAGGCTGGTTTTTCTGGGGAGGGGACGTGGAATTGATTTGTTTGCTGTTGAGAAGGGAGCCAGGCCAGTTCTCAGGGAACGAGAACTTCCAGCATCTTCCCAGCCCAGCCCAGGCTGCTGCCCTGTCCCAGCCTCTGTTCCCCTGGGGGCCCTGCGTGTTTGACTCTAGAGCAGGCCGGGAGCAGCAGCTGAGGCAGAGGACAGCCTGGGCCGGACAGATAAGAAGGAGTTTAGCCAGCAAAAAAGGTAAAATGGCAGCGGAGTATTACCTTGGACTCGACGGCATTTCTCCATTGGTCTGTCTGCTTTGGGGCAGGGACAATAACATGTCCTGCTGCTTTCGTTATTTCAAAGGGGGCTTTACGATTTTCATTCTCACACACGGTGCACAAAGCAGGACTCAACCTTTGGCGTAAACTAAACAAGCTGCTCACAGATTCTGGCAGCCACAATGAGCATTTGGGTGAGAGCTCAGATCTGCCCCTGTCCCAGAGGGAGACAGGGGTCATCTGTGTGGGGACTGGACCACTGACCTACCCGCTCCTAACTCCCAAACGTTCAGTAACTCTATTATCAGTGCCAGTGAGTGTTATTTAAACCATAAGAAAAAACACACTGGGCCAGACCAAAGGCTCATTTAGCTCTGAACCTTGTCTTCTGATAGTAGCCAATAGCAGGTGCCCCAACAACCAGTCACCACTGGGAGTTGAACCTAGGATCTTCTTTTTATAAAACAGAAGCTTTAGCCAACTAAGCCATGGTGCCTGGGGGTAGCTATAACAGACTGTCTGCCCACACCTGACTCCCTGCCATTGCCACCAGGGACTGACAAGCTTTGCTTGTGTTTGGATTCTGCAAAGCAGAGGAGCAGTTGAGGTTTTCCTTGCAAGCTGTGTGTGAGTGACTCTTTGGCCAGGTCTGCACTACAAAGTTGTTTCAGCAGAATTATATTGCTCAGGTGTGTGAAAAACACACAACGCTCTCTCGGTCGGTAGCTTGTGGCTGGTGCACACACTGCAATGCTATGTCTGGTGACAAAAGTGCCCTGTTTTGCTGACAAAATAAAACGACTTCGATGAGAGGGCTAGAGCTTTTTGCAGCAAACTTAAAGTAACAGAGTAAACGCTGCTGTTCATTATATCACCATAACTGGCCTTCCCCAGTATCCCACAATGCCCGCTGTGAACTCGTCTGCCCTGCATTCCTGCTACAGAGCCATGGGCCCCTCCCCTTTCATTCCTCTGGGAAGTTCAGACAGCTGAGCCTGCTGCTCTGCTCCGGCAGCCAGGGGGAAATCACTGCCATGGATGCTGCTCTCTCCCACCCTGCGAACACAGAGCAGGGTGGCGGGAACTTCCTTACAGTGTAGGGGGGCCACTGGCATCCGAACTGTGACACGCCCATGACACCACTTCCCTCGAGGAGGCTCTTACCTTCTAAACAGGGACGGCTGTTTTCTAGTAAAATCACTAAAGGGAAGGAGAAAACTCGAAAGAGGTTCCTCCTGGCACTCACGTCCGTGAACCCGAATACTCTCTCAGTCCTCAAAGAGAGACCTGGAGGAGGAGACTTGCTGAAGCGAAGCCACAGGGGTCTCTGAGGTTTCCCTGGCCCCTCGCCCCTGTCCTGCCTGGCTGATGTCAGCATCTCTCTGTGAGGTCACCACCTCCCCACCACCTTTGACCAATCGTCTGAGGTCCTGTAAAAGGCCTTTGTGATGTCACTGCCACACCCCTCTCTTGCTGTGCTAATGTCCTGCCCCTGGCCAGGCACTGTGGAGGTTTGAGCTACTCCCTGTGTGTCACCCCACTCAAGGAGCATTCATTCTAGGAAGCAAGCCGGCTAGACAGGAAAACATCAGACGCTGCTCCCAATGCTACACTCAGTTTTTCAGAAATTAGTCAACTTTATGGCCAGAAGAGACCACTAGAGCATCTTATTTGACCCCCTGCATATCACAGGCCTCCTGTATGACACAATAGCTACTTTTGGGCAAACACATTCCAAAAAGGCATCTAGTCTTCATTAAATGATATCAAGAGATGGAGAATCCACCACTTTCCCTAGAAGACATTTTTCTCCAGCCCTCAGAACATTTGGTGGCTCTTTGCTATTGAACGAGCTCAACCTGTTTAGCTTATCAAAAGAAGATTGAAAGGTGATTTCACTGACGTGTTGAAGGGCCTTAATGGAGAGAAAATATTGGGTATGAAAGGGCTCTTTAATCGAGCAGAGAAAGGCATAACAAGACCCAATGGCTGGAAGGTGAAAAGAGAAATTTTATATTACAACTAAGGCACAAATATTCAACAGCGAGGATGATTCACGACAGAAACAAGCTCCCAAGGAAAGTGGTGGATTCTAATTCTAATTCCTTATGAATATTCTGTGTGTTTGTGTGTGCAGGGAAGGAACATGCTCTATGCCCAGAGGACTTTATTCCTCCAGCCTGCAAGGACAGAGGGGATGTCAAGGAGTTGCTCCTTCAATCCCCGCCCACAGAAAGGCCCTTCTTAGGAAAGGCAAAATCCTGGAGAGAAAGAGTAACACTGAACAAGACTCCAGAGAGACAGATTTTTATACTCACAGTAAGAAGTTTTTTGCCTGGCCAAGGACTTGAACCCTGGACCCTCAGATTAAAAGCCTGATGCTCTGCCAACTGAGCTAGCCAGGCTCACATATGAAAACCACAAGTTGGTGCAGAGGTGAAGCTAGTCAAGAAAAAGCGAGATGGCCACAATAGGGGAAACCTGCTGCTCTCTCTCTCTTCCCAGCCCTGGCCTGGCTGGGTATTAGTGCTGGTTAAAAAGACGGGAAAATATCGGCATCTACCAGCCATTCATAGCTGTACAAGACTCAGGCACAATACAGAGGTGCCCATCTGTAAATGCCAAATGGTTGGATTGGCTAATGCAGCCTGTAGATGTCTAGGGCACTCTGGGATATACAGCCAAGTGTCCATCACCATCATCATTTCAAAGGGATAATGATAATGGTAGCAAGGTTCACAACTGACTCAGCAGTTGCATACAAAGGTGCATGTTTGGCAATTACGTTGGCTCAGGTTGGCCACCCCGGTCTAGATTTAGAAGTTACAACATTTAAACTTGAACGAGGGGCCAATTTCTCCATCATTTCCCACCTTTACATCCAAACACGATGAAGGTAGCAGATAGAGCCAGAGCAGGTTGTCTATGGGGCCAAGTATATGCAGAGTATCCTCGACAGAGGTTTGTTCAACCTGTTCTTAAAAACCTCTGAGGACAGAGACACCACAGATGCCTTTGGGAGCCTATTCCAGAGCTTAACTACACTCAGAGTCTGACATTGGTGAAGTAGGAGGCTGAGAAAAACAACACTGGCTTTTAGGAAAAAACAGCCCTCCCTGGTCCTTTAAGCAGTAGGTTGTGGTGTTTTAACAGCCATGGCCTGGGTTCAATTCCCCCTAAAAACCAGAAGTTTTTCAATGAAAATCTCCATTCATTTCGCATTTGAAATGGAAAGGCAAAGAGGGCTTCTTGTCCTTATTAACAAGGCAAAGAATGGCTTTTTTCTCAGTAAATATTTTTAAAAGGCGCTGACTCGACCTGAAGATCTCATTTCATATGTATTTACAATGGAATGATTCTCTCTAGGATAGACAGAAATTCTTCAGCTAGACTCGGATTCCATGGGAATACGAGAAGCGATTGTGTCTAACACCTTCCTTTTTTTGGACAACAGTGATGTCCAAGTTTTCCATGGACATTTCCCTTTCAGCACCTCAGGCCCCATCCAGCAATACAAGAAACTGAAATGCACAGAAAGTTTCTCACCATAGGATTCACTGACCAGGCCGGGGGAAAAGTTTTGCCATTTGAAGATGTTTGAATTCCCTCCAACTTCTCTCATACAAATGCTAAATAGTTGGTGGTGTAATGTTACAGGAGAGGTTGAAATTAGGCTATTTCGTCAGATAGAAGACAGTGATTGTGTCAGGAGTGGGATGTGAATGTGCACGTACATATGGAGCCTAGAGCAACAAATGATAGTGTTAGAGGGCTTATTCCTTCACCCTCTCACTTCCCTGGTCCTTCTCGCATGAACAGAGAGCAACAATACCCAAAGTCCAAAGGCGCAAACAATTTGATGTTTATTGGGGTGAACGTCCAGCAAGCAGGATTCCAGTTTCCTTCCTTAGTGCCCCCCTTCCCAGCTCTGACACCACAGAGCCTTGTCTGTGTCCCTGTTTCTGTTCCCATCCCCTGTTCCCATTTCCCCCTGTAGCAAAACATGATCCCAATTCCCCCATCCCCAGTCCCTGTTCCCATTTCCCCCCCGCCTTCCTCACTGACTGCAGACTATATAGTAAAACCTGAGTTCTGCTTAGCTATGCCTTAACCAATCATTTTACTGAAATGTAACTAACCAATCCTAATATACTGTAACTTGATTATCTAACCAATTATATTCCACCACCTTCATTGGTTTACACCCAACAAAATTAATTATACAGCAGACAGAAACAATCACATAACCAGACAGAGACCATGCAAATAATCATACAAAACAATACAGAAGGGAGGATTTCACAACTACATCTATACAGACATAAGGGTTTTCCAGCTGTGTCTATTGATAAGTGAGTTCTTGCCAGACAGGATGCTACCAAACTAAGTTTCCCTTTCTCTGGAGGTGATGGAATATCAGGGCAGGATTGTATTCCTAACAGCCCAATAGCACCTTATTTCAGTGTGACTAGTTGGGAATGTGAGGATGTGACCATACATTTCCCAGCTTATGGCTGCCTTTGCTGCTTAGCCGAAGAACCAGGCCTCAGCCTGTCACAGTAAGAGAAGGCCATTACACAGACAAACAGTGATTTTTTATACTTTCTTTTATACCTCTATAACTAGCTAAGTGATAAAAATACACCTAAATTCTTAAAGTACAGGCCTTTGCAGACTGGCCTGAATCTCTGTATCCTAACAGTCCTCAAGGTCAGGCAGCCTCTGGGTAAGGGGGTGGGGATGCAGGTCCTTCTGTTGGCCAATTCCACCATGGTCATTTATAAACCAAGGAAGTTCCCCACAATAGCCAGACCAGATGCCCCCTCTACACTTGCCCTCTGTTGTCATTGCTTCTCTCTCTCCCTTCCCCCCCCATCTCTGCTGCCCCCCCTCTGGGATTTCTCAGCACCTGGCCCCACAGTGCTTCCTGGCAGCCAGAGACTGCACTTTCTACACCTGCAGATGTGGCATCTCTCCTGATTGCTAAGGAAAGGAACCTTTCCAGGAAATGGCCACAGCTTCTGGGAATCCACATGTGGCTGTGAACAGAGTTTGGCTCCTGGCACACAAGGCAACTTAGAAGCCGAGCACCCAGACAGGGGCTTGAACCTTGGACCCTCAGATTAAGCACTTGATGCTCTACCAACTGAGCTATCTGGGCTTGTTGAAAAACCTATTCATTGCTCACCACAAGAGTGAGCAGGCAGGCAAAAGAGAGGCAAAAAAAGTCCCTCCTCTTTTTCTGCACAGCCACTGCCTGTCAGCAGGATTCCTCCTCCTCCTCAGGGAGACTAAATCTCCGCACCTAGACAGCCAGTCCATCCGTTGCACCTCAATCCCCCATGCCTGAGCCTCCCTGCCAAAGCCCTGCACCTGGCTCCAGAGAATTAAGTCTCACGTGTCGCTGGGAACTCGACTTCTTGTGCCCAGAGAGTCTCGGCCCCCCTCAGTAGATGTCCTGAGAAACACAGTGTCCGGCTTTTCCAAAGAAGAGCGTAGACCCCCTCATCATGTGGCCTAAAGGATAAGGCATCTCCCTGTGGATCAGATGATTCAGGATTTGAGTCCCCTCATGGTTGTGCTCACTTTGTGCTGCAAGTCCTGCTCCCTTCAGGTCTGGAACCTCTTCTTGGTCACTCAGGCCAATGCTCTGGCTTCAGCTAGAGCCCCGGGAAAGAGTTGTGGGGTGGGCATCACAAAGGCTGGGGCATGAGTCCCAGGTGCTTCCAGTCTCGGCTTTGCCCTTCCTGATTTGCCAAAAAAAATGGGCGGCTCCACTTCCAAAGTGAGGACCTTGAGTGGGAATGTTCAGACGCCCCATCAAGGGGGCTGGCCCTGCTTTCCTACCCTCTTCTGATGTTGGCCACAGAGCATCAGCAGCCGCCCTGCATGCTGGCCTGTGGGTGGCCTTCAGTGGGGTTCAGCACAGCAGGGAGCAGGCTGGCCCTGTGGCTGTCTGCTGGCCACACATAGGCATGGTCCTCTCCTCCTCTTGCCCTGACCTCTGCTGCTTTTAAGCCTTCCCTTGGAGCTGTCAACACCAGCCGCCTCTGCTCGAGGTGCCCAGAGGAGGAGAGGTGCTGGGCTCCCACCTGCCCAGCCCTGCTTCCTTCAAGCACAGTGGCAAGTGCCAGACTTGTGGGCACCAGGTGAAGCCGTGAGAATCCCAACCCTCAGGTGTCAGTTCTAGAGCCCTGACCCATCCAGCAGGAGGGGAAAGAATTGCTCTTGCAGAGCTGGAGACAGGGAAGTGGAGCAGTGTGAGCTCCAAGGCTTTACCACAAGGTCTCACTGAGATTTGAACTCAGATTGCAGGATTCAGAGTCCTGAGTGCCACCCATTACACCATGGGACCAACTCATATGCCCTTCTCTGGCCATCAGTGACCCTCATGTGGCCTGCTCGAGTAAGGGACTGTTGGCCCCTTACTAAAGCTTAGTGGGGGTTTTGGTTGGCTAGTTCCCAGTCCCAATAGAAGGGGGAAGGGCCAATGGGAAATCAGGCCCCTGAGACTGACAGTCCCCAGGGGCAATGGGGAGAGGCCAAAGCTCCAAGTTAGCCGCACTGACAGGCCAGGCAGTGTAATGAGGGAGTCACCAGGCCAGGGGGTCCCATCCTCTGTGGGAGCTGGAACTGCCTGGGCCAGAGTGGGGCAGAGCTAAGGAGAGAGCAGGAGCCCGAGAAGAGCCGGGGAGCAGAGCTGAGCAGGTGTAGTGCCAGAAAATGCTCCCTGTAGGACTTTGCTACCTGGAGCAGTTACTGAGACCTGAGGTTGTTCTTATTTGCTGACTTGTCCTAATTGGCTAAAACTTGACAGCGGTGGGAGATGGAAGCATAAAGGCTTCATCCTCCAAACAACCCTGCCTGGTGTCCATCTGTATCTATTACCTCTTAATACCGGAATGTAAAAAATAGAGTGAGGTCATTTAAACATCATTTATTTTTCAGCTTCATTTACCGTGCTAACAATGTAGCATCCTGACACTGATACTTCTGCCCACGTGCCCTGTGGGTTGCATTCATTTTAGTGGGACGCGGGACATGTGGAGGATAATTTAAAACCTTAATTTCCTTAGGGTTTCCCTTTAATATACTTCTATGCTGGTGCGATTTCTGACCATTGCACGTCTATTGTATTTATTACAATAGCACAAGTAAGTCACACAATTGACATAGTCTAAGGGCTTGGCTACACTTGCAAGTTTGAGCGCATTAAAGCAGCCCCGGGTGCCCTAACTCCTGAGGTGTCCACACTCGCAAGGCACATGGAGCACCTGGGCTCTGTAGGTGGAGCGCTCCTGGTAATCCACCTCCATGAGAAGTATAAAGCTTGCTGAGCCCTGCTGAAATACCCGGGCATCAGTGTGGATGATGTGTTGCATCACTGCACTGTGTTTGGCCTCAGGAAATGTCCCATAATCCCCTGAAGTCAAGTGCCCACTCTGGTCATTGTTTTGAAATCGGCTGCAGGCATGCGGATATCCCCTTTCAAAGCTCCGTTTCTGACAGGCGGCTGCTTCTCTGCTCTGGGACAAAGCAACCATTAGTGTGGAATCCTGCTGTTGTGAGTGTGTATGAGGGGAGGTGGGGGTCTGCTGCTGTCCAAACACACAAGACAGCATGCTGACACACTCTCAGCCCCCCAAACACACTGTCGCTCCCCCCACGTACACACCACACACTCGCTGTCACACTCCACCCCCGTCCCCCATTTGAAAAGAACGTTGCAGCCACTTGCACACTGGGCTAGTTACCACAGTGCACTGCTCTCTGTGGCATTGCCAGAGCTGCTAGTGTGGCCACTCCCGTGCGCTTGCAGCTGTCAGTGTGAACACACGGCAGCGGTTTCCCTGCTGTGGTTTAACTCCCAGTGCTCTACCTCTGCAAGTGTAGCCAAGCCCTACATTTCCCAAACCAACCGAACTCAGTAACTGCCCTCCACCACCACATGCAGGGAGTAGGGGCACCGTGGAGCACACGCCGCACTTACTAGCTCAGCCTTGTGCATGCTGGGGTGGCCACCTCCCCATTGATGAGACCTGGTCCCACCATCTCGGCGGAGCTCCAGTCTGCCCTGCTGCCATCCCTGTCTGTGTTGTCTTCTCTAGCAGTTGACTGGAAGGTGAGCATTGGCCGCATGCCATGTAGCCATGTTGTCTCGAAGGGCGAAAGCAGGAGGAATGGTGCCTTCATTGCCCACCCAATATTCCATAACATAGTTAAGGAAAATATTTCTCAATGAATTCTCAGTAAAAGATCAGAAGCAGCCAGTGTCCGCATCAGTCTACGAGCATTGGTATTTTCTTGAAACTTGTCAGACCAACCTAACACCTAACACCCATTTGAAGTTCTTTTCACACTGTTGCTCATTCTCAGGTTCTGCTTTGTCTCCAGACAGATCCATTCTCTTTCAGGATGGCCTTGCTCTTTCTGTCTGTTTCACTCACTGAGGTGTCAGAGTAAACACTCCCCTTCACGCTATTCTCAGACAAACACTAGTATTAAGTGTTTGCTACTGATGGGTCTAGAAAGCATTTGTCAAGTGGAAGATGCTGTTTCTCAGGGATTGCTCCCAAGATCCAGCACTTTGGGTTCAAACGACTCCCAGTTTCCTTGGTGAAAATAACACCAAGGCTTTGTTGCAATATACAAGGAGAAAGGAGTTTTGTTCCCCCAGGTGGGACTTGAACCCACAATTTCCAGCTTAGGAAGCCAATGCCTTATCCATTAGGCCACTGAGGAGCAGTAAAAAGAAGGATGGAAATTCCCTCTCAGGATTGCACATTCCTCACATTCATTCAGAAGCCAAATACCCCATTTAATCGCCTTACAGAAACGTCTGCATCCCCTGGCAGCGAGGCACCTGGGCAGGTCCCTGACAGAGCTGAGCACCACCTTTCTGCCAGCCATCTTTAGAGAAGAACCCCACCCTAGAGTCACCGCTCCCTCCTTCAGCAACTCCACAGCTGTGGCTCTGAGTGGCAGTAGGATGATTAGGGGGTGAATCCGGGGCTGGAAGGGGGGTAAGGTCGGCCTGTAAGGAGGAACCAGGTGGGGCAGACCCAGGGGGAGGCTGTGGGCTGCTGGTCGGTTGTTGGGATCCGAGCTCTAGATCAAAGCTGCACAGTGACCTGACACCCAGGGTTATAAGACCGACATAGTGACCCCCCTTACTGGCCTCGGTGACCCCCAAACCCTTGTTACTGTCGAGAAAAACTAAGTTCTCGCTTTTTGTTTGGGTACAGCAAAATCAAATACTTTATTAATTTCTCTAGTGAACACAAGAGGGAGAGAGTGTCATAGGAACTGGGTTGCCCCTAGTCCCGGACGGATCTCTCTCAATTAGTAAACAATCATAGCAATCATTTATACCTTTGTAACAGACAATGGTTAGTAATCTTGGAGACATTGAAGATAAACATTTGCATTTGTTTATATATAAGCCTATTCGCTATCTTATTTGTCTGCAATACTAGAACAAAAACAAGACTGCAGTTTCACAAGGTCGTAATGACTTTTCACACAATTCACTCTGTACCATATTATCTTACAGCATGCAGGGTCACATCCTAACCTCTGCTAAATTAGCTAACATACATTAAGATCCCTTCAAACCTTTATTAATTAATTCTTGGCCTCCACACTCCCCCCTTTTGTACTTATAGTACAACAAATACTTCAAATCTCAATTTGCATTAAACCATGGATTTCAGAGTCTACAGCAGACATGTCAACCATAGGTGTGTTTATGGGATGTAATGACAATGCATGATTAGCATGAACATGAAAAGTATTATTACCATCATTACGTCTATTACAACAACAACAACAATAACATAATCCCACACCAACTAACAACACTACAAACAATAACATCCCCATAGGAATAAAATAATGGGGTTGTCGTACAGTTTTGGTAACAAAGCACACTACATCATACTTAGTACATAAAGTAGACACTCTATAAGCTGTATGAAAGGCATTCTTTTCAGCATGATATATATTCTGAAGCATGTTAATTTGCCCTTGCAACTCAGAGATTCTGCGAACCTCTGGCAACAATGAAAGCAAATTCTGAAACCGATCAGGTACTATTCTAGTCCAATTAAAATATACCTGAAATTTAAGAGCTACATGTAACATTCTATCTGCAGGCCAGTAAATGATATGATTGCCTGCAGCAGTGGTAAGATTAATATGTATATCTTGTAATGTGGTGGTATTAACGTACACACAGCTATCATTAGCCTGAAAAAGTGGGTGTCCTGTAAGGGTAGTTCCTTGACCTCTACCCTCCCAGCAAATATTGTCATAAACAGTGACAACTTCCCCTGGCTCCAGTTTCCGTATACACTGAAGCTGTGGTGGTTCTAACGGCCAAAATGTCCATAAATTTCCCAACCCTATCCAAATATCAGCTGTAATCCCAGGAGCACTAACTAAAAATCGATTAGGAGAATCAGGTGGTCTCACTTCCCAGATATCTCGGTGAAGCACCCAATCCCACATGCATCCTCCCCATGGACCCGGTAGGATTCGGTATGTGGGAGCCCACACCCCCTTAACCGGTCCATAAGCTTGGAAGGAGCACTGTGAACGTCCACACTTCCATCCAGAAAGTCTCCAAGTATGTCTCCAGGGCCACAGATCAGATGGTACTCCTGACGTGTCTGTAAGGGCAGTGGGCCAAGCTTGGTGCACTAGATCATTCCGAATGGCCATCAGCTGGTCATTCAGGAAATCCTGAATTTCCGAACATGCGAGATCCCACTGCAATGCCTTCCCAGCCTCAGTGATATTCAGTACCATCTCTCTCAATAAATTCTGGGTCATAGAACTAAGGGCGGAAATGACATGTAACTCACCCACTCCGGTTTGCACCTGGGTTAGCTGTGCCCCAGAAATTAGGCCAGTGGCCTTCTCTAATTGGCCCAATTGCTCATCATGTTCCTGGGTCTTAAAAATATTCCAAACAGCAGCTGCAGAATTGGCCCCATCCCACAAGGATCCGGCCAGATCCCTCTTCTTTCTAGAGGAAATAACCCAGGCCCTCTGTTGTGCTAATCTAATGGCAGCCCCTTGTGAACAATTTGGATATGTAGAGGTGATCTGAAAACTAGATAAAGGCAATGTAAACTTCACAGTCCCTAGTGTAGTGTTAAGTACAGTCCACCAATATTCTGGCACATTTCCCCTCAGCGTAGGTCTATACCACATCTGTTGGTTGTAGACCTTCATATATTTACGAGAGGCATTAATATTAATAGCATAAGAGGGAGTGTATTGCAATAAAGTACAGGTCACATTATCAGTCACTGGAATGGTCTCAATACAGGTAAAATTTCCAGTAGCAGAACAAACTCTTTGGGTAGTCATTTGATTATTCACTAATTGGGTAACCAAATAACAATAAGGGCCTCTTTCAGGTAACATAGCACAAATTCCAGGAATAACCATCATATCTACGTCACCATGGAACCCATCAAGTTCATTTTTAAATTCTAGGGGCTGATTTGCAGTAATATTATGGATCTCTATTTCCACTGATCCATTTGTTTTCCACTCAATGGTTCTCTCATATGAATTCTGATGAACCTTAAAAAATAGGGTTTCCGAGCAATATTCCAATAAATCACTAAGATGGGAAGGTCTGGGCCAATGAATTTCATTAGAATATACAATTACGTTTACATCTGGATAAATTACAGAAGTAATGGCCAGGGTTGAGGGGCTAGTGGGGGTAACCGTTGTGGTAGCAAGGCGCTTTCGGTAGTCATCATCTGAAAGCCAATTAGGGAGGGCAGTACATCCCCAGGGTACTTGTCCATAAGCACAGAGCCCTGCCCCTGGAAGAAATCCAAGCCACCATTCAACCCCACATTCCCAAGCACGTTCCCCACAGTTCCCTCCTTGCCAATAAACGATGCTCCATTTCTTCCACCAGGGCCAGTTCATAATGTCTCTTTTAGTCAGGAATCCCTGGACTCTGGAGGAGTTTGCAGAATGAATGTCTCTTCTTTTCTTCCCTAAAAACAATTGTGGTCTAGCATGATAAAGGGAAGAGGGTTGTAATGTGGGAATTCCTTTAGAAAAATCCAAAGGCACAGTAGGTCTGTCAGAGGACAAGGGAGAGGTCACCAGTACGTCACCTTGCCCTCTTCTTCCGCTGTCCAGCAGGTACAGCAGGGCTAGAAGAAGGAGCACGTTGATCATCAGTAGGTGTGGCCTCCCGAGGTGGAGGGGTCCTTTTGCAGTGCGATGCATGGGTCCAGGCAGGTAGTCCTTGACACTTCACAGCAGTGTTGGTAGTCAACAGGACTTGGAAAGGGCCTTTCCAGCTTGGAGCCAGGGCAGTCTTTCGTTGATGGACCTTTATGTAGACCCAGTCTCCCGGTTCCAACGAGTGGCAAGGTTGCACAGGATCCTTCGGTAAGGCTTCCTTCACCTGTGTATAAAAAGACTTAACACATTTCATTAGTGCCTGACAATACTTAAGCATTATGTCATCCATCAAATGAATGTCCATCTGAGCTAAGGTCAGTGGGGGTGCAGTTGGTAGTCGCATTGGGCGTCCTGTCAAAATCTCATGAGGGCTGAGTCCAGTCTTTCGATTGGGAATGGCTCTCATACTCATCAGTGCCAAAGGAAGGGCATCTGGCCACTTTAAGTTTGTTTCAGCACAAATCTTGGCCAGTTTATTTTTTAAAATCCCGTTCTGGCGTTCCACTGTCCCAGCAGATTGTGGGTGATGAGGGCAGTGAAGGTTGTGTTGGATCTGCAAAGCTGCACATAACTCCTTTACAATCTGTCCAGTAAAGTGAGTTCCACAATCACTGTTGATACTCACAGGGATGCCAAAACGTGGTACAAAATCCTTAAGCAGAAGTTTCACAACAGTCCTGGCATCTGCTTTCCTGCAGGGAAAAGCTTCAACCCTATTGGTAAATACATCAACTAAAACTAATACATATTCATAACCACAACATTTAGACATTTGAATAAAATCAATCTGAATATTCACAAAAGGTCCCCAAGGAGGAGGATGGGCTGCCTGCTTAGCTTTAACAGCTTTACCAATGTTGTGTTGTTGACAAATCACACAGTGTTGACAGTAGGAATGTGCTACAGAAGGGAAAATGGGTGCAAACCAATCTCGAGTAACTGCAGCAACCATCCCCCCTTTGCTCACGTGTGCCATTCCATGGTATATGCGAGCAAGATAGGGCAATAACATCTTCGGTGCCACCAGGCGACCATCCGGGGCACGCCAAAGATGATCAGAATGTAAAATGCAGCCAGCAGCACTCCAAGAGTGCTTCTCAGTTCTCGATGCTGCCTCCTGGATCTTAGCCAGATCCTCAAGGGAGGCCAGTGAAAGCTGCTCTATCAGTACACAGGAATGTGCAGCCTGAGGTGCAGAAAGGGCCGCTGCTTTGGCTGCAGAGTCAGCCAGAGCATTTCCACGGGTAACTTCATCATGAGGGGTCTTGTGAGCAGTACACTTAACAACAGCAATAGCTTTAGGCAACAAAAGAGCATCCAAAAGAGCAGATACATAAAAACCATTCTTAATAGGAGAACCAGTGGATGTAAGGAAGCCTCTATATTTCCAAAGCAATCCAAAATCATGTACTACTCCAAAAGCATAACGAGAATCCGTATAGATAGTGACCGTTTGATCTCGAGCCAGAACACAAGCTCGAGTCAAAGCCACAAGTTCAGCTACTTGAGAGGAAAACACTGAAGAAAGGAAAGCACTTTCAACAACAGCACAGGTAGTGCAGACAGCATAACCAGCAACTAATTTACCCTTAGAATCTCGTAAACACGAGCCATCCACAAAGTAAAGGAGATCAGGATTTTGCAGAGGCACATCCAGTAAATCATCCCTAGGACGAGTAAGAACAGATGTTACAAATACACAATCATGTGGTACTCCATCTTCAGGCCCAGGCAACAAAGAGGCTGGATTAAGAACAGGGCAACGAGCCAAAGTAATATGAGATGAAGAAAGCAAAATTAGCTCATATTTGGTAAGACGAGAAGTGGATAAATGCTGTGTCTTAGATTTTAACAACAGCGCTGCTACAGCATGTGGAACTGCCACAATCAAAGGGGAGCTTAATACAATAGATTCAGATACCTGAACAGAAAGGGCCGCTGCCGCCACAGCCCGTAAACAAGGGGGAAATCCTACCGCCACAGCGTCCAGGGCAGTGCTGTAGTAAGCAATTGGACGGTGTTTGTCTCCGTGCTTTTGCGTTAGTACAGCCAAAGCAAACCCATTATGCTCATGACAGAAAAGAGTAAATGGTTTAGCATAGTCAGGAAGTCCCAGGGCTGGAGCAGTAGATAGTCTCTGTTTAATAGCAACAAAAGCGCTCTCAGCCTCTGGGGGCCAAGGAAGTGGCTCAGGGGTACCAGACTTAGTCAGATCCTGCAAGGGTTTAATCACTGTTGCATAACCTAAAATCCACTGTCTGCAGTATCCAGTCATGCCCAGAAAAGTACGCATTTGAGATACAGTACCAGGCCTAGGCATATTCAAAATAGCTGAAATACGAGAATTTGATAAATGACGCTTGCCATGAGAAATATCATGACCAAGATAATGAACCTTGGGTTGACGCAGTTGGAGTTTTTCCTGGGATGCTTTGTGACCTTTGGCAGCTAAAGCAGTTAAAAGTGTCAGAGTATCAGTTTTACAAGATTCAAAAGAAAAAGACGCCAGCAAAAGGTCATCCACATACTGTATAAGCACTGATTTTCCAGGGAAAACCACATCATCCAGATCCTTCTTCAGGATCTGAGAAAACAGGGATGGAGACTCAGTATACCCTTGGGGTAACCTGGTCCAGGTATACTGACATCCTTTATAAGTAAAGGCAAACAAATACTGACTATCTGGGTGAATGGGAATAGAAAAAAAAGCTGAACACAAATACACAACAGTAAAATAAGTGGCTGATGGTGGAATACAAGAAAGAATTGTAGCTGGATTTGGAACCACAGGAAAAGAAGGCAAAACCACAGCATTAATTGCGCGGAGGTCTTGGACAAACCGATATGTGTTCTTTCCTGGCTTCTTTACAGGAAAGATAGGAGTATTACAAGAACTAATCGTGGGAACAATAATACCTTGTTGTAATAAAGATTCTATAACTGGAGCTATTCCTTCCACTGCTTCAGGACGCAGTGGGTATTGTGGAATCCTTGGCAAAATCTTAGCAGGGTCAATAAGAATTTTAACCAGTTCGGCAGTTCTAATCTGTCCCACTTCATTCGCATGACGAGACCAGAGATGGGGGGGCACTTGTGACAATAAATGCACAAGGTCAGGGCTGAGAGGTGCCTTCGAGGTAGCTGGCTCTGGTATATGGAGTGTGGCCAACACCAGGTTAGTATTCTCATCAGGAACTTGTAAGAATACGCCATCTGGTGTACAATAAATGGTACAACCTAATTTAAACAACAGATCCCTTCCCAGCAGATTCACAGGAGAAGAAGAACTAAGCAAAAAGGAATGCTTATCTTCCAAAGGGCCAAGAAAAACCTCAAGGGGTACTGTGACAGGATGCGAAACAGGACAGTTTGAAATGCCCACAGCATTAACAGACAAAGTGGACAAAGGAACAGAGGGAAACTCTGAGGATCTCAGAGCAGACCTGCTGGCCCCCTTGTCCACAAGACAAGTAACAGATATTCCAGCAATTTTACAATCAACATATGGGCCTTCTTGATGAATAGGAATTAAAGGATTCATGATGCAGTTACGTTCCCTCAGGCTGTTTTAGTAAGGGGTTCCTTGTGGGGAAAAAACAGGCGCTTCAGGATTTGGGAACCGAGTAGGATTTTGAGCTAATCGATTTGAACACTCATTTCTCCAATGTCCCTCCTGACCACAAAAGTGGCATACAGTGCTCCCAGTCGGGGCAGGATTCTGGGCAGGATATGAGGAACCCCTTCCCATACCTCGCCCACGACCTCGTCCCCGTCCTCTTCTCATTCCCCCACAACCCCTGTTTTGATAAGTTTGTAACTGTAAAGCCATAAGTTTTGTTTCACTATTGTCTTTCTTCTGTTCTATGCAAGCTGTACAATGATTGGCAACTGTCACCAATTCAGAAAGGGGTTTAATTTGCCAGCCAATACAAATAGTTCTTAGTGGTTGCTGAACTTTTGGCAAGAGTCCCTGAACAAAAGCAGCTCCTACTGCTTCCCTGGCATTATTAGCCGGATCAGTAATTCCCGAATGCTGTTCAAAGACCTTTGTTAGTCTATCAAGATAATCAGCAGGGGATTCACCCTTATTCTGTTTATAGTTTGCAATTTTAGTCCAATCAGTTTTCTTAGGACAAACTTCTGAAATAGAGGTCAAGAGACGGTTCCTAGCTTCCGTCAAAGCATTCTCAATACCAGGGTCGGCATCAGGCCAAGCTGCCTGTCTGTTAAGCCGTTGCTGAACTTCAGCTGGCAGTACCGCTCGTAAAAGTTGATTAATATCTGCCCAAGATGGATTATAGCACTGAATCACTGTCTGGAGCTCATCTTTAAACTTTACTGGCTCCTCCCTGATTTTAGGAAATTCTTTTACCAAGTTTCTAAGATCTCCAGGCGTCCAAGGGGCATGTACCTTAACCAACCCCCCTACAGCTCCAGCTCCAGGCAAGTCTCTTAAAGGAGCCTGGAATGTCTGTGCCGTGCTTCTAAGAAAGTAGCCGGCATGGTTATCAGCAGAAGCAGGGTTAACCGGACTACTGGAGTCAGTCAGTAAGGAAGAAGATAATTCTTCCGAAGAAGGAGAATGAACAACTTGTGCTGTTGACACTTGCGGCGGCGATACTACCACTGCCTGTATATTCCGAGAAGGGGGGGCAGGGGGAGGAACTGGCTGCGGCTGTGGAATGCTGCTAAAAAAATCCACTATGTCTTCAGCAGTCTCCTCCTCACTTTCAGGCTTAACTAACTGGGGATAAAGAGAAGCAGAGGGCTGCACCGGAGCAGGAAGACATTTGGATGTCTTACATTTAAGTTTTAAATCCTGTACTTCAGTTTTTAATTTTTCTTGGGAGTCCTTCAGACTCCGCACCCGAGACTCATGGAGTCTCTTTGTTGCTTCCTCCCACCAAGACAGAAACTGCTCGCACTGCGCAGCAGAGACGTGTGATTTAAGGGTTTCTCTGAGGTATGTAAGTTTCTCTAACTCAAAGGTACCTTCTAATGGGCATTGTTTAAATGAATTTTCACGCGTGTACAGATTCCAATCATTTAAATACCTGCAGGTTTGAGGACCATAATGCACGTACATGTAATATGCTGGGGTACCTTTAGGGGGTAAGGTGGAAAGTTTAGACTGTTCCCCCCCCATTTTCCAGTCACACCAACTGAGGGGGTCCCTGTCCGCGCTAACGGATCAGAATCTAAGAATCCCTCCCTACAGGGTACTCACATACAGGAGAGACTCACAAGAAAGACTACGACCCTCTTACACCTCCTTTCAGCAAAGAGCGTCGGCTAGTCTCTGGGAGATGAAGCCGCATACTCTAATTGCATCCAATGAGATGATCAGATTGTCAGTAGCCCACACAGAAGGGAAAGGGGAGGGAAGATGGGTTCACACACTCCTAGACCCAGGCAGCTTCCTCGCCGGACTATGCCAAGCTGAGTCAGCCCACCGTGGGTCGGATCTCCTAAAGATCCACTAGTTACCGGGCTTGCGTTAGAGCAGTCCTGATCATTAGCTTCCGCTTCACAGGGTACTCTGGGCGTCTTCCGATAACGATCACTCACACTGGTGTACACACACACACACACACCAAGGCCTCCTTTCCTCTTTTTTTAACCCTTTTTTAACCTTTTTATCTCTTTTTAAAATTTTTTTTTTTTAACCAAGATGCATCGTTACCTGGTCCGGACCAATACCATGAGGCGGTATGACAACCCCTCTTGAGGCGGTAAAAACCCCTCAGCACCGGTGCATTCTAATGCATTTACCTTATGCATTACCTTATGCATTACCTTATGCATTACCTGTTGGCCAACTCAGCAGTTCCCAGTACTGCTATAAACTAACCTTATTGGGGCCTCTCCCCAATACCACTCTGCATTTGATCCTGCTGCACAGTCAATAAGTTCAGATGGCGTGAGCCCAGCAGAAACAGACGTCCCCCACAGACAGTCCTCCTCCGACACCCCAATAGAGATTTCAAAAGGTCTCTTACCTCTATTGTGGCGCCATGGGGTTCGAAGGGGAACGATCCGTAGCAGCTGTCTGTGTGTCCCTGGGCGTTGCCATCCCGGACGAGCCCCCAAATTGTCGAAGAAAAACTAAGTTCTCGCTTTTTGTTTGGGTGCAGCAAAATCAAATACTTTATTAATTTCTCTAGTGAACACAAGAGGGAGAGAGTGTCATAGGAACTGGGTTGCCCCTAGTCCCGGACGGATCTCTCTCAATTAGTAAACAATCATAGCAATCATTTATACCTTTGTAACAGACAATGGTTAGTAATCTTGGAGACATTGAAGATAAACATTTGCATTTGTTTATACATAAGCCTATTCGCTATCTTATTTGTCTGCAATACTAGAACAAAAACAAGACTGCAGTTTCACAAGGTCGTAATGACTTTTCACACAATTCACTCTGTACCATATTATCTTACAGCATGCAGGGTCACATCCTAACCTCTGCTAAATTAGCTAACATACATTAATATCCCTTCAAACCTTTATTAATTAATTCTTGGCCTCCACATTACTAAAGGCATTGAGGAGCCTCTGTCCCTTAATAACTTCTGAGAGCTTCCCAGCAGGCTGCGGGCGTCAGCCGCCTCCTGCCACGCAGGTTAGACTCTTGGTGCTGTGCCAGCCACCCCCTCGCTTGCAGGCCCAGCGTAAGAAGAAGGAGGCGTGGTGCTGGCAGAAGAGGGTTTTGATTAATCGAGCTCTGTGTTATGGGCACAGGACGCTTCCACTCAGTAGCACAGCTGGGGGGGAGCAGGGGAGCAGCTAAGGGCGTCGGGTTCCTCCGGTGGGGGTGTGGAGCAGCCGTTCGTTTTCCTGTTCGCACTCCTCTGCGGTGTGAAAATCGGGGAAGGGAGGCGGAAGCCCCACTTCCCTCCCGAAATGACACCCAGTGGGGGAAGCCAGGACAACAGGGTGGGGCGGCAGGTGGTGGCCAGACTCTCACCGCCAGTGTCTAGCCTAGCTCAGGGTCCAGCTCAACTTCCTCCCCGCGCCACTGGCCCCCAGTCCCCTTCCACCACCAGGTCAACCCGGGCACTAGGGCAGGAACGGGGTGAGGCAGCAAGTCAAGCCGAGCAAGGCAGGCAAAAGCGAGTCTTGTCTTCATGGGCCGCTCACAATGACGTCCTTTTTGTGTGCAACTGCTGCAAAAACCTCCCAGACAGAGAAGTAACAGTGTTACCAGATTTGCCCCTTACTTTGGGGAATGCTCATTTATTCGGGTTACTTTTCTGGGGAAGGGGTTCTGTAATTCTGTCAATGTGCTGCTTGTGTCACTTTGTGTGTTCATATGGAGCTCTACTCCTCCCTTCTACAAGTCCCCCCCCAATGGAGCTATCCTGCAGGACCTAGGTTCCCTAGGGCTGGGTTTCTCCAGCCCAAGAACCGGATGAACACACACCCCCCCCCACATAAATTAACAGAGCAAGTTTGAGCGGACCGGGTCAGTCAGCACTGTCAAGCTGACCCCTTATATGTCCCTGGACTCACTGGGCTGGATGAAGCAGCACTTTCAAGCTGACTCTCCTTACATGCCCCTGGGCTCCATGGACTGGGTCAAGCAGCACTTTCATGCTGTTACCCTTATGTGTCCCAGATTCAGCACGTCCCTATCCCCACTCTCACATCACCATTGTACTGGCAGTAACTTACTTGATGAGCAAACCCCACAGTATTCTGGGCGCTGCAGGGATCTTTAGCTTAGGTAAAAGCAGCATTGCTGCAGAGTGACTGGGGGAAGCTAAAAACACAAAAGAGTGAGGTTCAGCAAGAGAGAGAGAAGCAACCAGCTTAACCATACAAATTATTTATTGAATACTGGTGATAACTACACAAGGAGGCTAAACCAGCATAACATACATTATTAAAGGTTAATACCTAAGGTAGACAGGAAAATTGAAAAGAGAGAGAGAGAGAAGGGGATCTCACCACTCCATGAGGCTTGAACTGGTCGGGGTTCCCAGGTGATGGTGGTAGCTGAGGGGCCTGAGGGAGGAGACAGGCAGAGTCCCCAGCACGATCATCCAGGAGAAGATGGAATTCCAGTGGAACTGATGCCTAGTTTGGATCTAAGCATCAGAACCCTGAGGCTTTGGTTACACTTGCACTTCAAAGCGCTGCCGCGGCAGCGCTTTGAAGCGCTAAGTGTAGTCAAAGTGCCAGTGCTGGGAGAGAGCTCTCCCAGCGCTGTCCGTACTCCACCTCCCTGTGGGGAATAACGTACAGTGCTGGGAGCCCGCGCTGGGGCTTTGACCACACTGGCGCTTTTTGCAGCGCCGCAATTTGCAGCGCTGGAGAGGGTGTGTTTTCACACCCTGCTGCAGCGCTGCAAATTTGCAAGTGTAGCCAAGGCCTGACTGGAAGGTGAGTAGGGATTTTTGTAGAGAAAATACAGTGGTTCAAGGGAGAAGACTAGATTTGTTTATAGGTAAGCTGATGACTCAAGGGTTTTCTTTAGAATAGACAAAAGTAGCTGATCACTCTTGGCTATGGGTGGTGTTTTCTTCAGATCTTAAGGTGGCCATCCTGCAGCAAAAAAACTTCAGGACCAGACTTCAAAGAGAAACTGCTGAGCTCCAGTTCATCTGCAAATTTGACACCATCAGCTCAGGATTAAACAAAGACTGTGAATGGCTTGCCAATTACAGAACCAGTTTCTCCTCCCTTGGTTTTCACACCTCAACTGCTAGAACAGGGCCCCATCCTCCCTGATTGATCTAACCTCGTTATCTCTAGCTTGCTTCTTGCTTGCATATATAAACCTGCCCCTGGAAATTTCCACCACTTGCATCTGAAGAAGTGGGTATTCACCCACGAAAGCTCATGCTGCAAAACGTCTGTTAGTCTATAAGGTGCCACAGGATTCTTTGTTGTTTTCTTCCAGGGAGCTCACAATGCCACTAGGCGGCTTCACTATTTGGATATCAGTTAGGGATTCATTACTAGAATTGGTCTGGTAATTGCTGAGCTGGGTGTGTGCAGACATAGGTTCATTAGCATCTGGAGCAGAGATTCCCATGATGCAGTGCTTCCCTGCTTTTTCTGGTCCCAGAATTCAGTGTGGTTCTTGGTTCTCCATTCTGTATGCAAATTGAGATGTCTTCCTGTCCCATCTTTCATGCAGATGAGGCTAGGGAGTTGTCTCTGCTCTCCATTCTGTATGCTAATGGGGATGTCTTAATCTTGTCACCCTTGTCAGGAGGGGTCTAGGTGTGTCTCCCAATGCCCTTCACTGCTCTCTGCAAGTTTTTTTTTCTCTGATGGGTTTTGGTTTAAGCAGAGGCTGGGGGTTGGGGGGAGTCTTTCATGAGTCAGGCTGGATATTGCACCCTGGTTCCCCAAAAACACAGAGGTGTCTGGTATCAGAGGGGGGTCATCTGTGACAGGCTGGACCACTGACCTATCAGCTCTTAACTCTGAAACTTTCAGTAACTCTGTTATCAGTGCCTGTGAGTATAATTTAAAAAGCCATACTGGGCTGGACCAAAGGCCCACCTAGCTCTGTGTTTTATCCTCTGACAGTTGCAAATACCAGGTGCCCCAAAAGTTAATCAAGAAGGCACCACTAGGAGTTGAACCCAGAATCTCCTGCTTACAAGACAGGTGCTTTAGTCAATTAAGCCATGGTGCCTGCCTGTGGCTAAAACATAGCATCTGCCCACACCTGACTCCCTGCCATCCCCATGGGGGCCTGACAAGCTTTGCATGTGTTTGGATTCTGCAAAGCAGAGGAGCAGGTGACGTTTTCCTTGCAAGCTATGTGTGTGTGTATGAATCTTTGGCCAGGTCGGCACTACAAAGTTATTTCAGCATCATTATATTGCTCAGGTGTGTGAAAAACACACAACACTCCCTCGGTCGGCAGCTTTTGGCTGGTGCACACACTGCAATACCACGTCTGGCGACAAAATTGCCCTGTTTTGGTGACAAAATAAAACCACCTCGACGAGAGGCCTAGAGCTTTGTGCAGCAAACTTAAAGTGACAAATTGTCAGTGTAAATGCTGCTGGTCATTATATCACCATAACTGGTCTCCACCACTATCCCACCATGCCTGCTGTGAACTCGCCTGCCCTGCATTCCTGCTACAAAGGCGGGGTCCCTCCCCTTTCATAGCTCCAGAAAGTTCTGACAGCTGAGCTGTTATCTACACCGGGATTAGGTTGATATAACTGCATTGTCAGCCTAAGTAATGTAATTACACCAACCTAATTTCATAGTGTAGACCTGTCCAAAGAATCACACACACACCTTGGGAGCAAAACTTCACCTGCTCCTCTGCTTTACAGAAGCCAATCAGGAGCAACACTTGTCAGGGTCCAGTGGGGATTGGCAGAGAGTCAGGTGTGGACAAACAGGGTGCTTTAAACAACAGCAGGTGCCATGGCTTAGCTGATTAAAGCACCTGCTTGGTAAACAAGAGATTGTGGGTTCAACTCCCAGTGGTACCTTGGGGAGTGGCTTTTGGGGCACCTGGTATTGGCTACTGTCAAAAAAGAAGATTCAGAGCTAGATGGACCTATGGTTTAAATTACACTTGCAGGCACTGATAATAGAGTTACTGAAAGTTTGGGTGTTTAGAGCTGATAGGTCAGTGGTCCAGTCCCTGCAATGTGGTTTTACCAGTTCCACTTGCTAAACTCCCTCCCAACCTCTATAAAATTACAGTGCAGACATATGGGCTTGAGCCCAGCCTCTGAGGCCCCATGAGGGGTGAGGGTTTCTGAACCCAGGCTTCAGTGTGAACACAAATATCTGCACCACAGTTTTTAGCCCCTCAGCTTTACGTCCAGGAGCCCAAGTCAGATGACCCAGGCCAGCCCTGCTGCCATCTTTATCCCAGGAGAGATGGACTCTAAGGGTACGTCTCCATTGCAATGGAAGCCCAGGTGTGGCACACTGTGCTCAAAGCAGCACCTGGAAGCCCCATATTCACCACTCTCATATAATGATGACATGGTTTGTACAACGTCTGCCTGGTGAAGTATCATTTCAAAAGTCTTGATCTGTTGAACATTAATATCGTGTTGGATTGTGTGTGCTCACATTGGTTGGGAAGTTATGAAGTTTTGCTCTGTGTGTGTTACTGAGATATGTTACGAGGTTAGGAAATGCCCCCACCAGCCTTTCAGATATGACAATGGAGGCGCCAGACTCGCTGCTGGCCCATTGAAGGGATCCACACTCCCAAGGACTATCCCAGGAACCGTGTATAATGCAGACTTCTCCGAGATAGCACAGCGACAATGGACACTGCTTGACTCACATCGTAGCAAAGGAGCTTCCTAGCAAGTTGGAAGAAACTATGAAAGAGGGGAAGAGACATTATGAATTGGCCTCTCTCCCCAACAACTCAGCAGCTTGAAACACATCTGGAGGACAAAGACTGAACTGAACTGACTCAGAAATCAGAAGAGAATAATAACAATAATACTTTCAAACCGAAGTCCCCAACAAGACTAGTATTGGTTTTTCAGCAGAAAATTTTCAGCTTGGGGAATTTTGTTTTCTCAGTCAGACCTTGCCAAGGGAAGCAGGGAGAAAATGTTTGAGTTGCCTCCTTCAGAACAGCTTGGCCTAGACACTAGCTCTGGTTCACTGCTTTGGCCTTGCTCGGGTTGAGGGTATTTTAATAATTTAGGCAGGTCCCAGGGTGTTTGGGGGAGAGGATGAGGATGTTCCCTTTTGAGATAAAAACTAAGAAATACAGTACTAGAAAATTTTTTTTTAAAGAAATCTGGGATTTACACCTTTTATTTAAAGCAAGGGAGTTCTGAGTTTCTGAGGCCTGGTCTACACTAGGCGTTTAAATCGGTTTTAGGAGCCTAAAACCGATTTAACGCCACAACCGTCCACACTAGGAGGCACCTTATATCGATTTTAATGGCTCTTTAAATCGGTTTCTGTACTCCTGCCCGACGAGAGGAGTAGCGCTAATATCGGTATTAACATATCGGAATAGGGTTAGTGTGGCCACAATCGACGGTATTGGCCTCCGGGAGCTATCCCACAGTGCACCACTGACCGCTCTGGACAGCATTCTCAACTCGGATGCACTGGCCAGGTAAACAGGAAAAGCCCCGCGAACTTTTGAATATTTCCTGTTTGCCCAGCGTGGAGCTCCGATCAGCACGGGTGGCGATGCAGTCCGAAATCAAAATAAAAAAAAGAGCTCCCGCATGGACCATGCGGATGTGATCGCTGTAAGGGCAGGCAAATCCGTTCTATCCGTTCTATCAGCGCTCCATTACAGAAGATGAAATTCAGAATCCTTTTTTAAAAATCTCCAGACAGACGCCATAGCAGGGACTCAGCGCACTGCAGCGTGACAAGCGTAACGGAAAGCCAAAGAATCAAATGGATGCGCATGGACTGGAGGACTGAAGCTATCCCACAGTTCCTGCAGCCTCCTAAAATTATTTGCATTCTTGGCTGAGCTCCAAATGCTTCTAGGGTCAAACACAGTGCCCGCGGGTCAGGGCATAGCTTGGCAATCTACTCACCCACCCCCCACCCACCCCCAGAAGCGAAAGGTAAAACAATCCTCTGACTCTTTTACATGTCACCCTATCTTTACTGAATGCTGCAGATAGACGCAATAGTGCAGCACTCAACACCAACATCCTTGCTCCCCCCGCGTCATGGGCGGCTGATGGTACAAAATGATGGAAATCCATCCTCATCATCAGCATAAGCTGATCGTGCAAAAAGATGGAAATCCATCCTCATCATCAGCCTCAGCTGATGGTACAAAAGGACTGGTAACCATCCTCGTCATCAGCCTATTGGCCCTAATTTTTTCTGGTGGATGGATGGTGCAATATGGCTGGTAACCATCCTCATCATAGCAACAGGGGGCTGAGCTCCATCAGCCCCCACCCTTCATGTGTAAAGAAAAGATTCAGTTGCCCCTGGACTAGCAGTGGGATGCTGGGCTTCTCTCCTACACACTGCTTAATGTCCTGTCTGGACTATCATAGCAGCTGGAGGCTGCCTTCCACTCATTTCTCACTAACAAGTCAGTGTGTCTTATTCCTGCATTCTTTATTAATTCATCACACAAGTGGGGGGACAATGCTACGGTAGCCAAGAAAGGCTGGGGGAAGAACGGAATCAACAGGTGGGGTTGTTACAGGAGCACCCCCTGTGAATAGCATACAGATAATAATTTCTGCGGGCTCTGACACAGAGCAGGTGGTTCTCTAGCACACTTGCCTATATTAGGCAGCACTGATTCTATTTTTAGATACCAAAAAGGAGGGATTGACTCAGGGAGTCATTCCCAATTTTTGCTTTTGCGCCCCTGGCTGATCGGCCAGGGGCACTTATGACAGCAGCCAATGGTACAAAACGATGGAAGGTACAATATGGCTAGTAACCACTCTTGGCTTTTGCGCCCCTGGCTGATTGACCAGGGGCACTAGCAGCAAATGGTACAAAAGGACTGGTAGCCATGATCATCCTCAGTTCCAATTTATGGAAGGGTTTGGATGGTGCAATATGGCTAGTAACCATCTCTGCTGTCATGCAAAAGCAAAAGCATGCTTCTGTGTAGCGCTGCTGAATCGCCTGTGTGAGCGGCATCTAGTACACATACGGTGAGAGTCACAAACGGCAAAAAAAGCTCCATGATTGCCATGCTATGGCATCTGCCAGGGCAATCCAGGGGAAAAAGGCGCGAAATGCTTGTCTGCCGTTGCTTTCCCAGACGAAGGAGTGACTGACGACATTTACCCAGAACCACCTGCGACAATGATTTTTGCCCCATCAGGCACTGGGATCTCAACCCGGAAGTTCCAAGGGGCGGGGGAGGCTGCGGGAACTATGGGATAGCTAGGGAATAGCTACCCACAGTGCAACGCTCCAGAAATCGACGCTAGCCTCGGACCATGGACGCACACCACCGATTTAATGTGTTTAGTGTGGCCGCGCGCACTCGATTTTATAAAATCTGTTTTACAAAACCGGTTTATGCAAATTCGGAATAGTCCCGTAGTGTAGACGTACCCTGAGAAGGTTTCTGTTTGCAAGAAGCAACATTGTTTGATCTATCACTGTACCAAAGGGGGATATGGTTGCCTACAAATGAAGGGTGAAGACTAAATGCATCCAATGAGAATGGGATTTGAACCCATGCACACAGAGCACAATGGGTCAGCAGCCCATCACCTTAACCACTCAGCCACCTCATCTGAGCTGTCAAACAGGAGACAGGAGGAGAAATCTAAGGCCAGCAGAGCTAGGGACACTAAGGAGTTTTTAAATACTAAGCAGAAGCAGAGGCTGAATCAGCTCCCCTCTCACATCTAGTGAGGAGCTGGGGGAAAGACTTCAGGAACAGACCGTGTTTGCACAGACACACCTACTCTGCCTAGATATGCAGCATGATAAGGCCACTTCCCCAAAATGACCAGTTTTGGCTGGTGGTGGGTTACAAATCACTTTAGGATTGAATGGAATGAAATGTTATTATCCTTCCTGCATGAGTGAAGGGCAGCAGAACATACCTAGTCCGTATTGATGGATGGGTGAGGAATAGCTTTTATAGGACTTTGTAGAAGTGATTGAGAACATCACCCTAAACGAGTGGTCCCCAAACATTTCACACTGTGCCCTCTTAGCCATGGCTGTGGCCCCTCGAAAGCCACGGTCGAGAACCGGGGCTGGGAATGGAGCTGTTGCTTGCTGGGGAGAGGGGTGCAGACAGGGGTAAGGGGGTCGAGGCCGAGCTGGGAGCCAGAGCCCCAGGCTGAGGGTGGGGTTGGGGAAGAGCTGGGGCAGGGTGGGGCTGAGTGCTGCTCCCTCCATGGGGGCTGGCTCAGGCCCTGAGGTGCCCCCATGAATGTTCCTCTGTGTCCCCCTAGGAGTCATGCCCCACATTGTGGGGACCACTGAACCCTACTCACTAAGCAGGGGCTAGTGATGCCAAAGCCCAGGGAAAGGGAGAACAAGTGCGGGGCCCCCAGCACTGGAGCCATGTGAAGGGGCTGCAGGAGAGGGGCAATGGCTGGTGGCCCAGGGAGTTAAGGACAAAGGGGGCACAGGAGGGGGCAGGAGTTAGGGGTGAAGGAGGCGCAAGGGTTGGGAGTGCAGGAGCTAGCGGTAAAGGGGGAGTGGGGATCGTCCAGGGGCAATGGGGAAGTGCCAAAGTACAAGCTTTGCCCAGGGCACCATTTTCCCTAATGCTGGTCTGAGCAAACAATTGGAAATGACCCTTCAGTGAGACCAGAACCATAGTGTAGAAAAGCCCCTTTGTTAAGTGGTGGTGGCTGAGGGCTTAGGGAGATGGATTAGAAAGCAATGGACATCTTTTTGTGGAGGTTTGATTCTTGCCTGCTAGGCAAAGCAGGTGTGTGGTGTCTCCATGGCTGTACTTTCAGTGTCTGATCATCCACAGTGCCACTGGGAGCCAAGTCTAGACATATTCAGAGGCTCTATGCCAGGGTTTCTCAAACTTCCTTTCACTGTAACCCCCTTCTGCAAAAAAAAAAAAACTTACTACATGGCCCTCGAAAGAGGGACCAAGCCCCTCCACACTGAGCAGAGGCAGAGGAGACAAAGCCTGAGCCCTGCCCCAGTTAGGGGAGGGCAAAACCAGAGCTTGAGGGATTCAGCCCTGGGTGGTGGGGCTCAGACTTTTGACTTCAGCCCCAGGCCCCAACAAGTCTAATGCCAGCCCTGGTGACCCCATTAAAACAGGATTATGACCCACTTGCACTTTGGGGTCCTGACTCACAGTTTGAGAACCACTGCTCTATGCTGATGGGAGAGAGTTTTCCTGTGGGTGTAGTTAATCCACTTCCCAAGAAATGGCAGCTATGTCAGTGGGAGAAGCTATATCGGTGGGTGTGCAAGCTGTGGTGTTTGCCACATTTAAGAAGTTTAGTCAAACCCCATTTTTAAAACCACCTGTGGTCTGGGAATGGCAAAGGAGCTAGATGAAGCAGGGTTTGTCCTTCATAGTCCTGGAAATCACGATTCCATACTCTTGTTGTCATGGGGGTATAGTTCAGTGGTAGAGTGCTTAACTACCAATGACGTAGTCTTTGGTTCAAACCCCTGGGTTCTCTTATAACCTTTTTTCTTTTTTTTTTAAAAAAAGGAAAACATTTTCATTTCCATTCTCCATTATGTTCAGGAGCTCCACTATACAGGGGTGCTTGATATGAATGTAAACACTCAACATTTCGCTGTTCAAATGCGTAAAAACCTAGCCAACCTGTCCATCAGCTGAAATCAGTTCCAATCCTCTAAGCGTCTAGTTTATATTTTCATCAATTAAACAAAGGTATCATATGAATGTACATTTGCAGATCCCTCTTCTCCAGGAGCTATGCTGTGCAGAAGAACAAGCTACAATTCAGGAGTCTGATGACCAAAGAGCCACCAAATGTTCTGAGGGCTGGAGAAAAATGCCTTCTAGGGAGCTATTGAATGAGCTCAACCTGTTTAGCTTATCAAAAGAAGATTGAAAGGTGAATTCATTGAAGTGTTGAAGGGCCTTAATGGAGAGAAAAGACTGGGTATGAAAGGGCTCTTTAATCTAGCAGAGAAAGGCATAACAAGACCCAGTGGCTGGAAGGTGAAAATAGACAAATTCATATTACAAATAAGACACAAATATTCAACAGCAAGGATGATTCACCACAGGAACAAGCTACCAAGGAAAGTGGTGGATTCACCGTCTCCTGATGTCACTTAATGAAGACTAGATGCCTTTCTGGACTGTGTTTGCTCCAAAAATAGCTCTTGTGTCATACAGGAGGCCTGTGATATGCAGGGGGTCAGATTAGATGCTCTAATGGTCTCTTCTGGCCATAAAGTTGACTAATTTCTGAAAAACAGAGTGTAGCTATGGGAGCAGCGTCTGTTGTTTCCCTGTCTAGCCGGCTTGCTTCCTAGAACGAACGCTCCTTGAGAGGGGTGATCCACAGGGAGTAGCTCAAACCTCCAAAGTGCCTGGCCAGGGGCAGGACATTAGCACAGCAAGGGAGGGGTGTGGCAGTGACATCACAAAGGCTTTTGCAGGACCTCAGACTATTGGTCAAAGGTGGTGGGGAGGTGGTGACCTCACAGAGAGATGCTGACATCAGCCAGGCAGGACCGGGGCGAGGGGCCAGGGAAACCTCAGAGACCCCTGTGGCTTTTTTTCAGCAAGTCTCCTTCTCCAGGTCTCTCTTTGAGGACTGAGAGAGTATTCGGGTTCAGGTACGTGAGCGCCAGGAGGAACCTCTTTCGAGTTTTCTCCTTCCCTTTTAGTGATTTTACTAGAAAACAGCCGTACCTGTTTAGAAGGTAAGAGCCTCCTCGAGGTTTGAAACCTGTTCGATCTGATCCATCTGGTGACAGTTGAATTCTAGGCATGGAAAACACGAGCTTAAGGAGGCAGAATTTTATTTCACACTTCGGATTTTGTCCCATACAATCAGTGGGGACATTAGGGTTTGTCCTTTTTGTTTCACCTTTTCCTCCATCCATCCTTCCCTCCTTTCTCTTCATCTCTTGCTTCTTTTGTCCTTTCACCTGTTCCCCTCCCAACAGCAGAAGCAGGGTGTGTGTGTGTGTGTGTTGCAGGGGAGTGCTCTGCAGCTCCCACTGTGGGAGGTCCACCCAAAAATGTGGGGCTGAAACAGTGCTCGGGCAGTGATCCCCACCAGTGACCTGGGCCATCCTTTGGGCTCTTTAATGAGAACCCTCAGCCTCCCGTCCTCATTCTCTACCCTGATTGGCTGAGCAGGGGGTTATTGACAGGGTGGAGACTCAGGTCCTTGTTGTTCTCTTTTAAGACCAAGTAAATAAGTCATAACCAGTCATATGTTTGACATATTTTGCTGCTTCTCTGCATTAATGGTCTCTGAGCAGTTCATGATTCTCTCTAACATTGCAGCAAAGAATCCTGTGGCACCTTATAGACTAACAGACATTTTGCAGCATGAGCTTTCGTGGGTGAATACCCACTTCTTTGACTGCTTGCATCCGAAGAAGTGGGTATTCACCCACGAAAGCTCATGCTGCAAAACGTCTGTTAGTCTATAAGGTGCCACAGCATTCTTTGCTGCTTTTACAGAACCAGACTAACACGGCTACCCCTCTGATATCTAACATTGCAGTTCTCCTAAAATACTTGCTGAATAATTACTGTGCACTGTTGTTGGTCTGGAGCTCATCTGAGAGCACTTTATTCAGGTCATTCAATGTATGAAATTCAAGATCCGATGGTTAGTTTCAAAGTCAGGGCTCTTGGGTCCTATTCTCAACTCTGCCACTGGCTGACTGTGTGACCTAAGACAAGTCAATTCTCCTTTCTCAGCCTTAGCTTCTCTGTGTTTCACGTAGGGATAATAATGATCCGCTCCTACCTACCTCACAGTGGGTGGAGGACGGGGATCCATTGGAGAGTGTCACTAGGAGTAGTGCATAATATGAGGTGTCCTATCATGTTTACTCCGATCAGATTATGACATAATAGAATAGCTGAAATAGTCTATTTGATTTGTATTTTTTTATTTTGAAATTGTTAAGAGCAGCAACTACTTAGCTTAGACTGAAGCATCTTATCTAATATTTTTGGTCTAAGTGTCTCCTCTTTGTGTGCGACGAGACAATTTAACACACTCTGACAAACAGAAGATGCTTTTGTTTTGCAACAAAATATTTTTGCAAAGAACTTTCATCCCACTTGTTTTGATTTTGAGAAACAAACTGGTTTAGTCTGAAGGGGATTTTCTGACATTGAGCAGGCGCAGTGTGTCCCGTGACACCCGCCCGCTATACGGCACCCCCTGCTGAGGGCGCCCTTGCTGCAGCTGCAGCTGGTTCTGCTGGCGCCCTGTGGTTGCCCTCGTTCGGCCAGGAACAAGCCTCAGGTGAGCTGAAAAGAATCCTGTCCAACCGAGTCTGGCAGCCGCCATCATGTAGCCAGAAGTCTCCACACCTGACATGGAAACAAACCAGCCACCAGAAAGTGGTCCATTGTCTCACTCGGTGCCAGAGCCTGACACAGCGCCCGTGGGCAACCATTGCTCTGCACATGCCAGCCATGCACACACCGGCCGGTTCCCATGAAAGATGTGCCACTGCACGTCTCGGTACTTTAAAAGTACCTATGCCACTGGCAGTGAGTTCTGGGGATAGTTGCTCACTTTCAGTGAATGTAACTGTATGTGCAGCTCTGTGCAGTCACATTTGATAGAAGTTTGGTAATTAAATTATACAAGAGGGTCAGGTAAAGTGGCTACTACCACCACTATGTTTTGTCCCGAGAAGCCTTTACAGCCATTCTGAGGGGAAATGGGCCCTTTGCCCACAGAAATGGTCTATAATGGACAGCTGCAGGCAGCAGGCAGAGAGAGAATCTCATCAAAATGATTTGACTCCTGGGTAATGTAAGCAAAATCTCTAAAGGAATGTCCAGGGTTTCTATTGGCACTTAACTTGCCTGCCCCTGGCTGTTTCTGGTTGTACAAGATGGATGTGTAATCGGGGTACAGTTGTGTAAAAAAGAGTAATCGCAGTGCAAGGGATGTTAGGCAAAAGAGAACTTTGTGTGTGATGATGTAAGGTTTTAAGGACCTAAACTGACACTCGTGGTTTGTAAAACTCTTGTTTTGTAGGTTTAAGATGAATTGGTTTGGTTCTGCTTTGTTGGGTTTTTTTTATAATGCCACTGAAAATCCATTTGAATCATTCAAAGTGGCAAAACTGCCAGACACCTTTTGCCAGACACAGGTAACTAGTGTTGTTTGGGTTTGGGATTTAGCATTTAACCCTTAAGGCACCTCACTACTCTATAAAGTTCAAGGCCAAAGTTATGGCTGTAGTAAGGGGCAGCCAGAACCAGAAGAATGGAGAAAGAAACATTGGTTGGCCAGACGGACGGATGGACAAACCGAATAATTAAGCCTCTGTTTTAAAAAATCCACAAAAATGCTTAAAAACATTATCAGGAAAAAAGGGGCAAAATGTTTCCCCGTTTACCAAAATACCTCAGCCTAGCTCTGCCCTTGGGGTTTGGGGGTGGGGGGTGACAATTGCGGGGTTTGCCTAGGGCGCCAGGTGCTGGCAGCTAGTCCAGGGCTGCCCCTGCCCAGAGGCCTTTATTCCTCCAGCCTGCGAGGACAGAGAGGCTGTCAGGAAGTTGCCCCTTCAATCCCACACACAAAACCCCTTCTTAGGAAAGGCAAAATCCTGAAGAGAAAAAGTAACATTGAGAAGGACTCCAGAGACAGAGCTTTTTAAGACCTTGGGGAATAGTTGAGTGCCTGACCAGGGACTTGAACCCTGGACCCTCAGATTAAAAGTCTGATGTGTTGCTAGCCAGGCTCACAAAGAGAGTAAGTCAGTTCGTGCAGAGGAGAAACTATGGAAGAAAAAGGGCACAGGAAACAATAGGGAAAACCTGCTGGTCTCTCTCTCTCTCTTCCCAGCCTTAGCCCTGGCCTGCTCCTCCCGCCAGCGCCCTGAGGCATTTTGCCAGCACCATGCCCCAGTCAGCTCCACCCTCCCCAAGTGCTGGCAGGCCCAGCTCAGGAACCTGGCCGCTCTTACAGCCGCCTCTTCCGCCCTGACCAAGAGGGAGGAGGATTGAGTCTCCCTCCCTCAGGCCTGTGCTTCAGCAGTCCTGGGGAAAGACCAACGCCGCCAAAGTGACTTTGGGCCAGTAGGTCAACCAAGAGGGCGGCCTCCCGTGCCTGGCTACAGCCCAGCTGAAGAACTCCGAGTAAACCCAGAAGACAGCCCCCTTGGTTGACCTACTGGCCCAAAGTCATGTTGGCCATGTTGGTCTTTCCCCAGGAATGCTGAAGGGCGGGCCTGGGTGGGGGTGTGCGCGCAATGTCACACCCTCCTCCTGAACTTACTGCCAGAGGCTTGGACACTGTCCATGGTGGAGGCGGTACACCTAAAATCCCTGCTTGTCTCTGGTCACACCCCCTTTCAGTACCTTTAAACTGTATGATGTCCTACATGGGTGTTCTAGCAAGGTATGGGGTTCCTGGTCCCCAGCTGCCTGAAAACATGTTGGGGTGTGGTATTGCTAAGAGAGTGCAGACAGCAATATCTGTTAACGTGTAGGTGTCTTGGCATTTTGCCACCAATGTGCCTCGGTTTCCCCTCCCACACAGCAGCGTAGGCCTGTTATGCTTTTGCTGCTCTGCCAAGCTTCCAGCCTGTTTACAGGTATGAGATGAAAAGAAACAATTCTTGTGGGACTGTCTTGTCACCATCCCTAGCATGTATAAAAGTTTTTTTTCCCCACAAATCAGGTATGTCCCACATCTTTAAAGGGTTTACCACTAGTATTAACTCCTTGGGCTTGATGACGTAGCAAAAGACCCCCAGATTAACAGCAAATCTACTTCGGACAGGTTTTGTTCACACAATTTAGCTTGTTTAGTGTCTATTACATTTCCCAATTCCTTTGTGTACCCTCGTAAGTGCTCTGATGCAGATTGTTCTGCCTCTTTGGAGAAGGCTTTAAATTCAGGCATGTGTTTGAGGTGTTGGCAAGGGCTGCAACCATGCCTGCCCTTGGCCCAAACCACACATTCCTTCAAAGCTTGTAATGTCTTTTCCCCTCACCCACGTAGCTAACAAATCTCTCATTTCATTTACATAAGCCACATTACTGAATCCAGATCCCCTCTTAAGACTCCTGAATTTAACCCTGTAGGTTTCAGGTGTCATCTGAAACTGTTTTAAAACTAGTTCCTTACATTTACCATAGTTTGTAGCATCATCAATAGGCATCTCATTCAATATGTCCATAGCTCTTCCAGTCAATTTGGCTACCAATGTGACCATTTTTTGATCACCAGGGATTTCACAGAGGTGCAGAGTCTCTCAAAGGTGATGAAATATTCAGCAATATCACTGGATTCATCATACTGTGGACATAGTCACACCCATTTGTGGATTTTTGGGGATGTGCAGCCAGCTGCTGGAGGGTTTTGTCTCTTCCACTTCATAACAGCCAGTCCATGCTTCTGGGCCTCAATTTGGGCATCTATTTCTCTGTCTCTTAACTCCAGGGCTCTTTTGTGAGCAGCTCCCTCCCTGGCTGCCTCTGCTTCCATAGCGCTTCTGTGCACAGGTGCCTCTGCTTCTCTGAGCTTCCATTGAAACTTCTGGTCCTTTGCCTTCTCTTCTGCTTCCAGTCTGGCCAGCTCTAGTTAAGTAGCTGCCTCACTGGTAGTCATTTTCCTGCTTTCTTGTGCTGAGACACCCCCTCTGCAGTTCACTGAAACTGGGATGCCCTCAGCTCAGGGGCTTCTTAGTTAACAGAGACTTTCCCAGCGCCCAGTGTTCAGCCTTTCTGGGCAGCAACTTGCAACCTGTGCAGTTCTAGCTTCTTCTGCTCTTCACTCTTCATTATTTTGCTTATTTTTCTTTCCCTATTTCCCTTACACGAAAGAAGCAAACAGAAAATCATAAACCACTAACCACTTTGTCTGTTCTCCAGCCACCACACCCAACTCACTACCAGTCTCTCAAAGCAATCAGCTGTGAGTCTGGAGGTCAGGACTGGGATAGCAAAGGCTGTGGGTCAGGAGGGGGGGGTACCATCAGAGCTGGAGGGAGCCCAGGGGGCTGCGGGTCAGGAGTGAGGGGCACCAGTAGAGCTGGAGGGAGCCCAGGGGGCTGCGGGTTGGGAGTGAGGGGAACTGTCAGAGCTGGAGGGAGCCCAGGGGGCTGCAGGTCAGGAGTGAGGGGCACCAGCAGAGCTGTGAGTCTGGAGGTCAGGACTGGGATAGCAGGGGCTGCGGGTCGGGAGTGAGGGGCACCAGCAGAGCTGTGAGTCTGGAGGTTAGGGCTGGGATAGCAAGGGCTGCAGGTCGGGAGTGAGGGGCACTGGCAGTGCAGTGACTGGGGAGCTCAGCAGGGAGCCTAGGGGGCTGCGGGTCAGGAGTGAGGGCTACCGGTAGAGCTGGGGGAAAACCAGGGGGCTGCAGGTTGGGAGTGAGGGGCACCAGCAGAGGTATAAGTCTGGAGGTCAGGACTGGGATAACAGGGGCTGCAGGTCAGGAGTGAAGGGCACCGGCAGCACAGTGACTGGGGAGCAAAGCGGGGAGCCAAGGGGGCTGCGGGTCGGGAGTGAGGGGCACTGCTATAGCTGGGGAGAACCCAGGGGGCTGCAGGTTGGGAGTGAGGGGCACCAGCAGAGCTGTGAGTCTGGAGGTCAGGGCTGGGATAGCAGGGGCTGCGGGTCGGGAGTGAGGAGCACCGGCCGTGCAGTGACTGAGGAGCTCAGTGGGGAGCCCAGGGGGCTGCGGGTTGGGAGTGAGGGGCACTGGTAGAGCTGGGGGGAACCAGGGGGCTGCGGGTCGGGACTGAGGGGCACCAGTAGGGCTGGGAGTGAAAACTGTGCAGTTCAGAATGTGAATAGTGACCTCGTCTCCTTCCTGCACCTGCTCTACATTGCTCCACAGCAGCTTCTCCCCCTGCAGTCACCCCAGCATGGCAGTGCAGCCGCCCAGGGTTCAGCAGGGGCCCCTGGCAAGGACAGTGGGTGCAGCTAACAGCCCGGTGTGCCTGGCAGTGAGTCAGCTGTAAAAAAGCAACCCCCCCCCCAGAAGTACAGAGACTGAATTCCCCAACTTTAACACCATGACCCCCTGTAGAAAGCCACACGTGTCAGTTGTATTTTCACAGGGAGATGCAAAAATCAAGTGACATGAATTTTTAAGTTGAGTAAATAAAGTTGAGGAGATAGTTATTAACCTCACAAAAATATACTAAAGATCCCTCAACATAACACCTGAAGGTGAAATATGGACAGAGACAAACCTTGTCAGCAAAGGCTCATTTCCCAAACAATTCTCAAAATGTTACTAATTCCCACCCCTCCTCCACAGGAGCTCTGTGCAGTGTAACTGTTCTGCAGGCAGCTTCCCATTCAATGCTGTTGTGGGACATTCCCAGACCTGGAAATGTACGAACGACAGAATTTGTAAGAGCAAACCTGGCTCCCCGCACCAGGCGGGATTTGAGTGTTTTGTCCCTGTCACTTAGTCTGTGTCAATAGTACAGACGCCATAGGCAGGACTCCAGGCTCTGCTTGAGGGATCCTGGCACAGGGGCTGGTGGGGGAGAAAGGATTGTAGATTCTGACCTGTGCTCTGGAGAGGAGGTAATAATTGAAGGGGCATTTTTGATTTCTCTTCTCAGGCTCCCCTGGGCTGGAATTCTACATTCCACAGGGCCAAATGAGGGGGTGACATCACTTGGTTAATGAAAACCAGTGCTTTAGGTGAGGCTTGAACTCACAACCTCAGCATAGCTCCTCTCAGCACTGTCCTATAAGTACTGTGCGCTAACCAATTGCACCTTTCCCAGTTCCCTAGGTTGATAAAGCCAAGGAGTGACCCCAAAACATTCTCAGTGGAGCTGGGAGCAGGTAGCGACAAGTGTTGTACTTGGTGGGGTGGATTCTTCTTAAGGGTTCCAGGCACCATTTGACCCTTTTGTTCTTCCCTGTGTAATAACAGAGCTGGTTAAGACTCAATGTAGAGTCTGGCTGCAGACCAACAGATCTGAAATCACTGATAACCAGCTCTAAGCATTAATCCTGCTTTGGGACAGTGTCTCTCATGCAAGAAACTGCCCAGTCTGCGCTAGCAGTGAGGCTCCCTCACTAACAGCTGAAATCAGGGAGAGCTGTGTGAAGTGCAGGGCCCCAGGGGTGCCTGAACAGGGGGGAACAACACCCCAGGGCTTTAAAAAATGGGAGGGCTCTGCCTTGCCACTTTGTAATGACCGTAAGGGCGATTGAGGGGGGGAGGAGTCTTGGGGGAAGAGGCAGTGTAGGAGCGGGGCCTTGGGGAGAAGTGGTGGGGCAGGGACGTGGCCTTGAGTGGAAAGGGTGGGGCTAGTGTTCGGGCTCTGGTGGCCACTACTTTCAGGCAGGGCCACCGGGGGGGGGCAAGTGGGGCAATTTGCCCCAGGCCCCGGGCCCCACAGGGGCCCCACAAACCCTGGCCGAGAATCCCTTCCCTGGCTAGAGGCACCTTTTTAATTTTTACTCACCCGGCAGCGGTCCTGGTCTTTGGTGGCACTTCAGCGGCGGGTCTTTCAATGCTGCCGAAGACGCGGAGCGAGTGAAGGACCCGCTGCCACTGAAGACTCGGCAGGTAATTGTGTCTAGTTTGCATATTAATTCGAGTTCAGCAGTTTCACCAGTGACACCATCATAGGACCTAATCACATCAGGCACGCCATCAGGGGCTCGTACACCTGCACATCTACCAACGTGATATATGGCATCATGTGCCAGCAATGCCCCTCTGCCATGTACATTGGCCAAACTGGACAGTCTCTACGCAAAAGAATAAATGGACACAAATCTGACATCAGGAATCATAACATTCAAAAACCAGTGGGAGAACACTTCAACCTCTCTAACCACTCAGTGACAGACTTGAAGGTGGCAATTTTGCAACAAAAAAACTTCAAAAACAGACTCCAAAGAGAAACTGCTGAACTCGAATTAATATGCAAACTAGACACAATTACCTGTGGTCTAAACAAAGACTGGGAATGGTTGGGTCATTACATTAATTGAATCTATTTCCCTATGTTAAGTTCTCCTCACACCTTCTATGGGCCATCTTAATTATCACTTCAAACAGTTTTTTTCCTCCTGCTGACGATAGCTCATCTCAATTGATTAGACTCTTCCTGTTGGTATGCATACTTCCACCATTTCATGTTCTCTGTATGTATAAATATCTCCTGTCTGTGTGTTCCATTCTATGCATCCGAAGAAGTGAGCTGTAGCTCACGAAAGCTCATGCTTCAATAAATTTGTTAGTCTTTAAGGTGCCACAAGTACTCCTGTTCTTTTTGCGGATACAGACTAACACGGCTGCTACTCTGAAACCTAAGAGCTGATAGGTCAGTGGTCCAGTCCCCTCAATGCATTTTTACCATTCCAGGGGAGCAACCACGGCAGTTCTGGGGAGAGCTCTGGCTGCCAGGGGATCCAGCTAGGAGAGGGCATGCTGGGGGCTCTGGAGGCCAGTCCAGTGGGGCTGTCAGAGGTGGCTTTACCAGTGGGGAGGTGCTAGGTCACATGTTGGTGGGATGGGGAAGTAGGGACTACAGGATGTGAGGCTGGCTAAAATGAAACTGTCCAAAAAACCCTCCCCCTTTGCTCCAGCTAAAGGCCCTACTTTGGCCTCTCCCCCTTTCATAAAAATCTCCATATCTACCCCAGCTCTCAGAAACCCCCTTTCTCCCATGGGTAGTTTCACAGTTTCTTCCTTTTTTCATGGACTCGTACAAATATTTTTGCCATGGAAATGATCAAGTACATTTAACATGAGAAAAACAATCAAACGACACATCTGTATCTCCTTCCTCAAGCAGGGTGTGTCTCAATTTATCTATAGAAAAGTCTAGGCAGGCAGAGTCACTCCTATGCTGTTTAGGGGTGGGATAGCTCAGTGGTTTGTGCATTTACTTACTAAATGCAGGGTTGTGAGTTCAATTATTGAGAGGCCCCTTAGGAATCTGGGGCAAAATCAGTACTTGGTCCTGCTAGTGAAGGCAGGGGGCTGGACTCAATGGTCCTTTCCAGTTCTAGGGGATAAGGTACCTCCATTATCTTTTTTTTCTTACTTCACATCAGACCCAGGACTTGCACCCAGCAGTTCTTGGGGCCGTGGGACAGAACTGAGCTTCACTGGCAGCAGCGAGGGAGGACGGTTGGGACTGAGCTGTCTGGGGAATATTTTAATCCTTATCTAATTTTCAGAGGATTAAATCAATGCAGCTTCCACTTCTCCATCTCTCCCAAGGAAATGATGTTTCTGTGCAAAGTACCCAAACCTTTTAACAATAAGAAGTGAAATGAAATGGCCACATGATGGCAACAGAACCTAAGAAATGTGTTAGTCTCTATGGTGCCACATGTACTCCTGTTCTTTTTGAGGATACAGACTAACATGGCTGCTCCTCTGAAACCAAAGAGATGAGAAGCCATGTTCTTGTTCAATGAGCATTGAAGCTGAAAAGGGAGATGTTTTCTCTTTGATGTCTAGGCCCCCAACTCTAATCCACTAGACACCCCTTTCCTCCCACAGCCAGGACTAGAACCCCACAGTCATGACTACTAGCCCCCGACCCTGCTCCTTGTGACAAAGGAGAAGCTCTGAGACCCTTGGGCTGGCCCCTCACCTCCCTGCTTGTGCTGCACTTGAAACTCAGTGAAGTTTCCTTGGGCAGTTTTGACACTCCCAGGAAGGGTATCAGAGGGGTAGCCGTGTTAGTCTGGTTCTGTAAAAGCAGTAAAGAATCCTGTGGCACCTTATAGACTAACAGACGTTTTGCAGCATGAGCTTTCGTGGGTGAATACCCACTTCGTCGGATGCAAGAGTGGAAATTTCCAGGGGCAGGTATATATAAGCAAGCAAGAAGCAAGCTAGAGATAACAAGGTTAGATCAAGCAGGGAGGATGAGGCCCTGTTCTAGCAGTTGAGGGGTGTAATTTTAGGAGCAGGTTCCAAATAGTGCGATTAACCAGCCAGAAGGGGCAGCAGATGTCAATGTAGGAGCCATTGAAATAACTCTGCACTTACTTAGGGTATGTCTACACTACAAGACTATTTCAAATCAACTTAAGTTGAATTTGTGGAATCGACCTTACGAAGTTGAATTTGTGTATCCACACTAAATACACTAATTCGACTGTGTGAGTCCACAGTAACGGGGCAAACGTCGACTTTGGAAGCGGTGCACTGTGGGAAGCTATCCCACAGTTCCCGCACTCCCCACTGCCCATTGGAATTCTGGGATTTCCCCCCAATGCATGCTGGGGGGGGTAAACTGTATCGAGGGTGGTCCTTGGTAACTGTCAGCATTGAACCATCACTCCCACCGGCGGGAAATCAGTTCGCGCACTTTTCCTGTTATAAGTGACAGCGCGGACGCCACAGCACTCCACTGTGATCATGGAGCCCGCTGCGATCATCGCTGCACTTACGGCTGTTGTCAACTCCTCGCACCTTATCGTACACCTCTTCAACAGTCAGATGCTGAGAAATCGGGCAAGGAGGCAATGGCAGCGCGGTGAGGACATGAAGTCTCAGACTGGCACAGACCTGTCAGAAAGCACGGGACGCTGCGCCGTGGAGATCATGGTGGCACTGGGTCATGTTCATGCTATGGGACAGCGATTCTGGGCCCGGGAAACAAGCACGGACTGGTGGGACCGCATAGTGCTCCAGGTCTGGGATGAATCACAGTGGCTGCTAAACTTCAGGATGCGTAAGGGCACTTTTCTTGAACTGTGTGACTTGCTGTCCCCTGCCCTGAAGCGCAAGGACACCAGGATGCGAGCAGCCCTGACAGTGCAGAAGCGAGTGGCCATAGCCCTCTGGAAACTTGCCACGCCAGACAGCTAACGGTCAGTAGCGAACCACTTTGGCGTGGGCAAATCTACCATGGGGGTTGCTGTGATGCAAGTAGCCAACGCAATCGTTGAACTCCTGCTCTCGAAGGTAGTGACCCTGGGAAACGTCCAGGTCATCATAGCTGGCTTCACCGCGATGGGATTCCCAAACTGCGGTGGGGCTATAGATGGGACTCACATCCCTATCCTGGGACCAGACCACCAGCCCAGCCAGTACATTAACCGAAAGGGCTACTTTTCAATGGTGCTGCAAGCACTGGTGGACCATAGGGGACGCTTTACCAACATCAACGTCGGGTGGCCGGGCAAGGTTCATGACGCGCGTGTGTTCAGGAACTCTGGTCTGTTTAAACGCCTCCAGGCAGGTAGTTTCTTCCCGGACCACAAAATAACTGTTGGGGATGTGCAGATGCCTACAGTGATCCTCGGGGACCCAGCCTACCCGCTAATGCCCTGGCTCATGAAGCCCTATATAGGCGCCTTGGACAGTGAGAAGGAACTCTTCAACTACCGGCTGAGCAAGTGCAGAATGGTGGTGGAGTGTGCTTTCAGATGTCTCAAGGGGAGATGGCGGAGCTTACTGACTCACTCGGATCTCAGCGAAAACAATATCCCCATTGTTATTGCAGCTTGCTGTGTGCTCCACAATCCCTGTGAGAGCAAGGGGGAGACCTTTATGGCGGGATGGGAGGTTGAGGCAAATCGCCTGGCTGCAGATTACGCTCAGCCAGACACCCGTGCCATTAGAAGATCCCAGCGGGAAGCGCTGTGCATCCGGGAAGCTTTGAAAGCTAGGTTCCTCAGAGAGCAGGGTAACCTATGACTGTCCAGTTGCTTTACAGAGAGGCTGAACCTGCCCCTGTTTCTTTACCCATTTACTGTTGACTCTCCTCTGCAGTCTCATACCCCGTTCACCCCGTTTGCCCCCTTCCAACACATGTGTAAAAATAAAGGTAATGGAGCATTGTTATTTAAAAACCTTTTCTTTAATAATGATTTCGCGTCAAAGGGTTGAAACAGGGACGTGGACTGTGGTGGGTAGGGTGTGCAGTGATATAGAGACCACTTCTAGACTCTAGGAATGATAGGGTACTGCTCCTACAGCGGTCTCTGGGGGGAGGACGGTTACAGGTGGGTGTGCAGGAAGGGGTGAGGGGTGTAGGCTTTGGGATGGAGTTTGGGTGCAGCCTCTGGGCTGGGGGTGGGGGCGTAGGAAGGGGTGAGGGGTGTGTGGGAAGGGGAAGGAGGCGTAGGGGGTTGCGGGCTGGGGCTGGGGCTGAGGGTTTGGGGCATTGTGGAGGCTCAGGGCAACGGTAGAAGGGCAGGGTGATGGCAACCTGCCTTGCCATTTGTGGATGGCAGGCGCTAGGACCCTGGGGCAGCAGACAGCATTTGTGCCAGTAGCCGCTCTACTGTCAGGTAGGGACGCAGCGCGGGGAGTGGGGGGAGACAACACGCCGGGGGAGGGGTGGCAGGTGGGCGCTGGGACCTGCTCCAGGCAGGGAATTGATGGGGAGACCCGTGTGGGCCAGGGCCCGATCCAGGCTGGGCCGGGGGAGAGACCCACCTCCAAGTATACCTGGAGCAGGGCACCTGCCGCCTATGAACAGAACATTAAAAACACCTCACAGACTGACCAGGGTGCCTAGTGACTGCACTCAGTGAGTAACCTGCTGTTGATCCTGCCCCCATGTCTGTACCCTGTTCATGGTGAATGTCCTATGCAATTACCAAACCCCTCTTCCCCCTTCACAGAAAGTCTTCAGCAAACAAACATGACAGAAACAGTAATTAACAGCAAACTACTTTTAATACTCGACAACACTGTAAAGGTGAGAACTTTTCAAAATCTAGGGACTGAGAACTTTTGGGTACTTGAGCACTCTGCTGTGGTGCAGTGACAGTTTTCACGGCCCTTGGTGCCCCTCCTTCTTGTTATTCTGGGTGAGGTGGGTATTGGAGAGTGTGGCGGGGGAGGGCGGTTGCAGACACAGTGCAGGGGGGCTCTGTCCTCCTGCCTGCGGTCCTGCAGGACATCGACAAGGCGCCTGAGCGTGTCCGTTTGCTCCCTCAGTAGTCCAAGCAGCGTTTGAGTCGCCTCCTGGTCCTCCTGATGCCATCTGTCCTCCCGTTCGCTGTGTGAGCGCTGCTGCTGTGTGAGGTTCTCCCTCCACTGGCTCTGCTGGTCCGCCTCTGCTCTGGAGCAGCCCATAAGTTCAACAAACATCTTGTCCCATGTCCTTTTCTTACGACGCCTAATCTGCACCAGCCTCTGTGAGGGGCATGGTGGAGCAGGTCGGGATACTGTTGTAGCTGTGTGAGGGGGAAAAGGGAGTGAATTGCTTACAAAGATGCATTTTCTTAAAAATGAAACAGACACTACACTTATCTTAGCCAAAAGGCTGAGAAGCGTCTGGTTCACTCATTGCCTGTGAACCAGACCATGGTCTGGTTCACTCATTGCCTGTGAACCAGACCATGGACGGCACCTATCTCCTGAGCACTCACTCAGGGAAAGTTCGATTTCTCTGCATTCGCTTTCATTGCCTGGGATATTGCACTGCAGACCAGACAAGCGGGGCAGGAAAGCTGAATCCGTGGAGCAGCCAGGCATGGTAAGCCAAAGGCTTTTGGCTGCTTAAAAGTCAATGTCCAGCTCTGTCCTCTTGCTGCAGGCAATCCTGAAAGCATAAACTCTGCCCCTGTTCCACCCCCTCGCGGTTTTCCCTTGGAAAAGATCCCTGTATGCTGCCACTCTGTAGCCTCCAGCACGTGGCTCTAAAGTGACGCTTCTTGTTGTTCTAAGGAACAGTGAAGCACTACCAATAGTAATAGTACACAAATCACTCTACTTACATGCAGGAGTCTGTGCGCGAGATCACCCTGAGGAGGGTGTCATGGAGGGAGAGAGAGCGCATGCTGAATGAAAGCCAGCACAAGCCAGGGCCCTATGCTGCGATGCTCGTCAAGGCACTGGTCCCGGAGTACCAGCTGAGAGCGTGGCGCGGAAAAGTGTGCTACCTCGGAGCACCCAATAAGCCAGCTCTCCCCAGGAACCTCCTCCATAGGCTTTTCGACTACCTCCAGGAGAGCTTCGTGGAGATCTCCGCGGAAGATGCCTGTTCCATTCCCCTGCATATAGACCTTCTGTTCGCCTAGTCTATTTTCCTGTTCTTTTAAGAAATAAATGTTAACATGTTTAAAGCACTTACCGACTGATCCTTCTCCTGATTCAGGGTCCGTGGTAACGGCTGCGGAGGGTTGGTAGGGGATCTCAGTGAGGGTGATGAAGAGATCCTGGCTGTCGGGGAAATCAGCGTTGTAAGCGCTGTCGACTGCCTCCCCCTCCTCATCTCCTTCCTCATCTTCCCCATCTGCGAACGTCGACGAGGAACTGGCCGTCGACACTATCCCTTCGTCAGAGTCCACGCACACTGGTGGGGCAGTGGTGGCAGACCCACCGAGAATGGCATGCAGTGCCTCGTAGAAGCGGCATGTCTGGGGCTGGGCTCCAGAGCGTCCGTTTGCCGCTTTGATTTTATGGTAGCCTTGTCTCAGCTCCTTGACTTTCACACGGCACTGCATTGCATCCCGGCTGTATCCTCTGTCTGTCATGGCTTTGGAGACCTTCTCGTAGGCCTTCGCATTCCGTTTGTTGGAGCGCAGCTCCGAAAGCACAGACTCATCGCCCCACACACCGATCAGATCCAAGACTTCCCGGTCAGTCCATGCTGGGGACCTCTTTCTATTCTGGGATTGCCTGGACTCCTCTGCTGGAGAGCTCTGCTTCGTTGCCGGTGCTGCTGAGCTCACCCCGATATCCAATCAGGACATGGGAGTCAAAGTGCCCAGACAGGAAAAGGAATTCAAATTTTCCCGGGTCGTTTCCTGTGTGGCTGGTCAGAGCATCCAAGCTCGGACTGCTGTCCAGAGCGTCAACAGAGTGGTGCAGTGTGGGATAGCTCCCGGAGCTAATAAGTTCGATTTGCATCCACACCTAGCCTAATTCGACATAGCCATGTCAAATTTAGCGCTACTCCCCTCGTCGGGGAGGAGTACATAATTCGAACTAAAGAGCCCTCTATGTCGAATTAAATGGCTTCCTGGTGTGGACGGGTGCACGGTTAATTCAAATTAATGCTGTAAAATTCGAATTAAAGTCCTAGTGTAGACCAGGCCTTGGACACACTGGGTTCACCTGCTGCCTACAAGAGTGTGGGGGGCTGCGCTGCAAAAGCGCATCTCCAAGCAGCCATACCAGAGTCTCAGGTTTAATCCTGAAGGCCGAGCGCAAAACCTTCAGCTGGGAACGTTTCGCTCCCTTCCCGCCTCCGCCCAAGCGGCAAGGGAGAAGCGGAGGAGACAGGCCGGCTCAAAGACACCTCCCTCCCACTTCCCTGTACGCTGTGCAAAGCTCTTGGCCTGCCTCATGCCTCGTCAGGAAAGCACAGCCATGCGGCCCAAGCCTGAGTCACGTCCGCGGCCTGGCCCGCCCCGCCCCGGCTGACAGCGCGCAGAGCCACGCGAGTCAATGGCAGGTCGAGTCGGGAGCCTCGGCTCTTTCCCCTGACAGTCACACACACAGCGCTGCCTAGCGCCCCCAGAGCCTCCCTCGTGTTCTCCCGCAGCAGCCGCCTGCCGGGGTGGTGGGAAAAGGGGACCAGGAAGCACTGCAGCCTCATTCCAGGACAGGAGGCCCTTGCCACGCCCAGGCCTGCCTCTTGCCTTCAGCCCAGGCAGCCAGAGGTGCCGGGGAGCTCCCTGGCAGGCCGCCGCTTCGCCTCAGCCACCTCTTGCCTCATGGCCTAGGCTCTTGGGGCTCTGCTGGTCACCGGCTCGCTGGAAGGCCCAGAGGGAAAAGAAACAAGCGCATGTGTAGCAGAGGATGGTTTCGATCCATCGACCTCTGGGTTATGGGCCCAGCACGCTCCCGCTGCGCCACTCTGCTGGCGCTTCACACCCTCCCCCTGCCACCTAGCCACCACTATCCGGATTAGTGCCTTACACGCTCTCGCGCTGGCAGGCAGATGCGCAGGCTGCTAGGCAGCTGCCCTGGTCACAGGATTTTACAGATTCTACAGGGTAAAAAGGATCTATTTGGGGTTTGGACCCCATTGGGAGCTGGGTAGCTGAGTGCCGGAGACGGGAGCACTTCTTAAACTGTTTTCAGTTAAGCTTTCAAGCTTGTGAGGGACGAGGTTCAGCCTTGGATCCGTGTCTGCAGCAGGCAAGCACCTCTGGCTCAATCCCTCCCGCCCCCCCGCCCCGCTGTATTAGCAGACTAAAACGCGGAGCGAACGCACACGCCTTGCAAAGGAACAGGAGCCGGGATCGCGAACAAAAGTCAGCATTTTATTAAGATGACGTTCAAAGAAAAAAAAAGTGTACGGTACAGAGTTTCGGCCTAGAAGTTTCTGGTGCTCAGGGAACAATGTACAGCTTACCCAAGGGGTGCGAAGTTCGGTTTAAGATCGGGTGGCGTAAGGAATACATAATCTGCAATAGCTCTGACTGGGGGTAAAAGGTTAACGTACAGACACTGAGTTAGGAGGGTATGTTGTCCATATGAGGGCTACATTCGGGTGTGGAGTATAACGAGCGGATACGACGATGAGGATGGATTGACCCGCGTTTGGTGAGTTTTAACGTTCGGTGTTGTGGAATCTTTGCCACAATCTAGTTGAAGCAGGGTCAGTAATGAAGTCTACCCTGCCATCTGTTGGTGATCTGTCGTCAAGGCCTTTTGGGGCTGATGTCATTTGCATGGTTACACCCACCCCGGATTGCATGATGGGAGTGCTTGTCCAAACGGTCATTTCAGCTGCTGCGGGATCCCCAGTCTCTTTGTTATTGGGGCAGGAGTAATCCAGTGTATTTTCCTGTTGATTTTGGATCAAGGACAGAGTAACTGTACCTGGCATTTGAGGCCTGAGAGCGTCACCCTCGCCTGAAAAGCACTCACCATTAAGGGATATGGGTTCCTAACGGCAGCACGTGGTAGGAGGTAGAAATGGATGTTTGTTGGTCTCTTGCAGGTGCCGCTGATGTCCTTTCTGCTGTCCCTGGTGTGGAAAGACAGAGGCCGTTTTGAATCTCTTAAAAGTGTTGTTAGTGCTGCAGTTGCTCGCCCTAAGCTTATGCCGTTAGATCTCTTTCAGGGTGTATTTTGGTCCTGAGAGGTAAAAGGTGTGTTGTTAGGGAGCGAGGTAGCAAAGGTTAGTTGCAGAGGTGCTGCGTGTGCCACAGAAGTCGTGTGCCCCCCCCGCCTGCTCTGGTCCAAGAGTCCAGTATTTGCATAAACCCACCCACTGACCTGTGACTAACAATCTCGCTCTGCTAACTCTTCCAGCAAAACAGGCCAAAAGAAGTGTATGCGAGCGCTGTACCACAGCCCCGTTGCTCCTTTCGGTTCCTTCCCACAGAACTTTCGCTCCATAGCAGTCCACTTCCTTGTTGCTTGGCTAACTCTTCCATAAAAACATTTCTGCCAGGTTCTCATTCAGCACTATATACCTACCAATTTCAGCTTTTAAGTGCCATCAGAAACCACCTGCTTTAGTATAACTGAAATTCTTACCGCTCTGTCAAATATTTTAGGTGTATGTTATAACACCTTATTTGTAATGGGATAATAATTTTATTCTATTTTTAAACTCAAGAGAGATGAAAACCATAAAATGTGCATTTAGAGAATTCAAAAGAATCCCATGGTGCTTAACACAAATAGCTATTTTCAATCTCTCTTAATTTGCTATTCTTTGGAACCCATGTCCCTTGTCTAACGATTTTTATGTAGGTTCGGGTGAGTCCCGAAATCATGAACTGCTAAGTACCGTTCTGCTGTCCTTGATTCATATATCCAGGATTACTACACTTTATTTTTCCTGCCCTAATAAGAAAGTGTTTGGGGATCCCACAGCAGCCAAAATCACCATTTGGACAAGCACCCCCATCATGCAATGTGGAGTGAGTGTGACCATGCACATCAGCAACCAAAGGCCTTTACAACACATCACAAACAGATGGCAGGGTAGAGTTCATTCTGACCCTGCTTATGTCCTCCCCACAGCCAAGAATTGGTGGTCCTGATAAATCACACTCCCTATTATACCAGCTCATTGGTATTGAATGCTGAAGTTATGGCTAGCAAAAGTAGCCACCCATCTCTGCCCTGTAGCATCCAGCTTAGCCCTTGTTAACACATAAGTCAGTGGATTGTTCTCTGTCCATACCTGAAACTGAGCACCAGACAAGTAGTCTCGAAATTTCTCAATGATGGCCCATTTCAAGGCCAAGAACTGCAGCTGGTGGATGGGATAGCGAATTTCCCTATCAGACAGTCCTCAGCTGGCAAAGGCCACAGATTTACATTTACCTTCCACTTCCTGGTAGGAGAGTGCTCCCAGACCCTCCAAACTGGCATCAGCATGCAGGATACTGTTTGTTTGGTCAGCAAGGACTAGGACTGGCACATGAATCAGGCAAATAATGATTTCCCGTAAAGCCCTGTCACATCTCTCATCCCACCATGTCCCCAATGGAGAGGAGAAGAGCACCTCCCCTGTCCCAGGCCAGGTGTATCAGGTCTGTGGGGGCAGATGTCCATGGCCCAACCCAGATGAGCTGGAGTTGCTGGGGAGAGAAGTTCCTTTCTCAGTTCAAACCCACCAGAGTTGATGTTGCAGTGTGGGAGAGATATTTCTCACCTGATTTTTAGATGCTCTAATGAGAAGGAGCAGGTGGAAAATTTTTCTTCTCCTTGCATTTCAAACTCTCCCCCACAACTTTCTGCTCTAGTCTGATCTCTCTCTCATGTCTCCAGAGCCGTCCTTAGCTATAGGCAGCCATCTAGGGCTCCACTAGGTCTGGGGGAACTGTTCTGCTGGGAGTCTAGACAGATGGGAAGCAGTGGAGCATGTAAGAGCAGGGCTGCTGGGTCCTAGAGAGAGCTGAATACAGCACAGTATGAGGGAGGGGATTGGCTGCTGGGGTCTCTGGGAAGGGGAGTGGGGAGGGGTTGGGGAAGGAGCTCACCTGTGAGTGTGACTCTTTCCCCCCAGCTGAGGTGAGGTGAGGCAGGCTCTGCGGCTCTGGAACCAGTATCCTCTGTTGTCCCCCATAACATCCATTCTTCTCCCACCCTGCCCCATGGAGCACCCCCTCCTTTCTCCCTCCTCCCCAGGAGCATCCCTCTCTCTCTCCTCCCTCCCCTCCATCAGGGCTGGGTTGGGTGAGGTGCTGGGGGGTAGGTGGGGGGAGGCTGGCTGCCTGCTGAGGAATGAAAGTGAAAGTAACTCACTTCCTCGGCAGTGAACCAGGACTAGAATGTCACACAGGGCTGGGCTGGGGTTAGCCAGATGTGTGAAAACTCAGGACAGGGGGTTGGGGTAGGGTGAGCAGATATCCCTATTTTATAGGGCCAGTCCCAATTTTGGGGTCTTTTTCTTATATAGGCTCCTTTTACCCCCCACCCCCTGTCCTGATTTTTCACACTTGCTGTCTGGTCACTCTAGGTGGGGGTAATTGGTGCCTATATAAGACAAAGCCCCAAATATCGGGACTGGCCCTATTAAATCAGGACATCTGGATCTGGTCAACCTAGCTGGGGAGCGCGTCTCCCCCGGGCTGGCAGCTGCCAGCGATCCACCTCATCCGGGGGGAGCTGCACAGGGCAGGATGAGCTGCTGTGGCTCCATGGGTGACCTGTCCCTGAGATCAGATGCTGTGCTAACTTCACCATGGTCCGTAAGGCTGGTGGTGGTGCCCATTGGCGTGTGATTGGACCTGAGGGTTTGCTGCTGCTGTTGCCACTCTGCACCCCAAGAGGTGGATTTTGGGGTCTACTGCAGCTGTTGGACCAGCAGGCTGGGGGTGAGCCAAGCATGAAAGCAGTACTGTGTTGTCATTTAGGTTGTCATTTAACAACTTTGTTTGCCAAAAATTCTTGCTAACAATCCTGAATCCAATTTCAATATCTTAGCCAAAAACAGAAAATTAAGTTGTTGTTGACAATTATTAGTGACAGGTTTGGTTTGGGGCAGGGAGTGGGCCAGTTTTCATCAGAGAAACAAAAAATGTTGACTGACTTTCCTATAGCCTGTTACTCCTGATAAGAGCCCTCCAACAACTGTAATATGCTCATCTCCTTACTAACATATAAAGCAGGGGTCGGCAACCTATGGCACACGTGCCAAAGGTGGCAGGTGAGCTGGTTTTTGGTGGTATGCAGCGGCAGGCTGAGCGGCTCAGCCCATCACTGCTCTGGGTTTCCGGCTGCTGCCCTATTGCCAGCTGGGATACCAGCCGTCGGCCCCTCTCAGCACCTGCTGCTGGCATGGGGACCCCCAGGGAACCCCTGGCTGGCAGCGGGCTGAGCAGGCCGGCTGAACCACTCAACCTGCTGTCAGCCTGAGATTCCATTCATTCAGCCGGCAGCGGGCTGAGTGGGCTGGTGGCGGGCTGAGCAGGGCCGGTGGGGGGTTGAGTGGCTCAGTCTGCTGCCAGTCTGGGGTGCCGGCAGCACTCAGCCTACTGCTACTCTGGGGTTCCGGCTGCCGGCCCCTTGCCAGTCAGGAGCCCAGCCACCGGCCCCACTCTGCCTCCTGCCAGCCTGGGTGAGCAGAATCCCAGGCTGGTAGCGGGCTGAGGGGGGTTGGTGGCCGGGATCCTGGCTGGCAGGAGTTGGTGGTCAGAACCCCAGACAAGCAGCGGGCTGAGCAGGGCCTGGGATCCTTGTCTAGGGTTCCAGCCACCAGTCCCGCTCAGCCCGCACCCAGTCTGGGGTTTCATTTACTCAGCTGGCAGTGGCCTGAGCAGGACCGGTGGCCAGGACCTCAGATAATAACAATAGTTTATTATATAATCTAGACATAGAGAGAGACCTTCTACAAACGTTAAAATGTATTACTGGCACGAGAAACCTTAAATTACAGTGAACTTGGCACACCACTTCTGAAAGGTTGCCGACCGCTGGTATAGACTGACCATATGTTGTACTAAGATTCTCCTGCTTTTTTTTTTCCTGTGAGTCAGTATAGCTTTTGCCAGCCCAGAAGTTGGGCAGCCAATGTTTTACGTTTTCACAATATTTTCTCCAACTTTCATAAAGTAAATACATAGTTAATATGAGTTTAAAAGGCCAGGGACACTTCCTTGTGAAGAATCTGTACAGCAGATCATGCTAGAGCTGTGAAAATGTCAGTTTTTGATGGAACTTTAGAGGCAGTGATTTATCATGTATTTTATCATGTGAATGTGCTGCTATTGCTAATGTCTTTCCAAACAAAAATAAGGCACAATAGGACTTCTGTAACATTTCTGTGCTACCTTAATCTAGATGAGATGATTCTGTGCTGACTTCATTTTGGTCACTTTGTGCTTTACCTAGCAGTAAAACTAGGGTTATATTTTCCCACTGTTTGGAGACCCAGCTTATTAAACTGATTTTGCAGCCAAAAAAGCCAGAAAGATTGCTTTTAATTAAAAACAAATCTTTGTTTCAATACCTCTTCATATAAAATTTCCAATAACATTTTGACAAATTAAAAAAATTATATTATTTGCATCATTCTGTCAAATCAGAATTTTTTCTATAGTGCTACTTCTTTAGTGCTAGACCATCAGCATTACAGTGTGCTTAGTTAAGTAAAACTGGTTTTAATAACGTGAATGTGGCAAGTTTTCCAATACTGTATGCTTATGTTTGTGTTGCTAAGAGCAGAACAGGCACAGGGGCACCAGTTTAATAATCTCACCTAGGGCACCATAAATCCTAAGGATGGCCCTGCTGGTGAGTGCGGATCTCCCTCAGCCTCCCCCGCAATGCTGGTCAGTTTTATTGTCACTGTGATAGTCGGTGCTTTCCTTCAGGGCCGGCCCTAGAGGGGTCTGTGACAAATCCCCCCTTTCCTCCCCAGGCCCTGCCCCCACCCCACCCCTTCCCCCAAGCCCCCACCTCTGTCCCATCTCTTCCCAGCTTGCACCTTCCTGCCCCATTCCTCTCCCTCCCCCACCTCCTCCAGTCCCTGCTCCTCCCCCTCCCTGCCCAGCGCCTCCTGCACCCCACTGAACAGCTGATCACTGGCAAGTGGAAGTCACTGAAGGGGAAGAGGAGGAGCTTGTCAGCAAGGCCTGTAGTGGCGGGGCGGGGGGAGCTGGCTGCCAGTGGGCGCTGAGCACCTATTTTTCCTCTGTTGGTTCTGCAGCCCCGTAGCTCCCATGGAGTCGCTGACTTGGCTCCTGTCACACTCTAGAGAGAGGAGAAGAACCAGGGCTATGGCTGATCTATGGGGCACCAGGTGAGTGGCAGAGGCTTCAGATGCTGAGAGTTTGCCCGACCCCTCAGGGACACAGTGTGAGGTGGTGTCCCAGGGATCTCTATGAAAGGAGCAGAACAGGATTTACTTGGGGTGGGGAGAGAATTGAGAGTGTCTCGGGGGTTGTACAGAGGTATTGCCCCAGTGAGACACCTGCTAAAACACAGGCTTCGCTGTGAGCAGGATTCAAACCCGCCTACTGGATTTCGACTCCAACACCTTAACCACTCGGCCATCACAGCTGTTAGCACAAAATTGCCCAATGCCAGAGAAACTGGTAAAGAATCACAATGCCCAGGCGTGAAGTCATCTGAACTACAGAATTCCCACCGCAAACCTGGCTCCCAAAGCACAGGGGGTATTGGGGGTTTGTTCTCTTTGCTTAGCCATGTGCAGTCGCACAGAGAGCGCGTTTAAAAGTCTCCCTTCCCACAGAGCGGGAAGGGGAAATGATTCTCAACTTGAAGCCTGATGTAGGGTGACCAGACGTCCCGATTTTATCGGGATTGTCCCGATATTTCCCTGTTTGTCCCACGTCCTGACCAATGTTTGGTCGGGACACTGGACAAACAAACAATTTTGCCCTCTGCTCCGGCACACAGGCAGAGCCTGGAGGGACACTCGCCCCCCCAACTCCACCCCCTCTTTCCCCCATTGGATCCCTCCCCAAATCCCCACCCTGGCCCTGCCCCCAGCCCCACCCCCTCACTGCCCCATTGGATCCCTCCCCAAATCCTCGCCCTGGCCCTGCCTCATCCCCAAGCACGCGGCATCCTCCTGCCTCCCAGGTTTGCACACAGGCCATGACCATGGCCAGGAGCGCAGCACGGAGGCTTGGGTGGAGACGGGGCTGTGCCACTGCCACCTGGCGGTGTGGGGGGAGCCTCTGGCTTTTTTTTTTTTGCTCCGCCCTCCGTGTCCCAATATTTCATCTTTGACATCTGGTCACCCCAGCCTGGTGTGAATGAGGATGTCTGGACCAAGGGGCCAGGGACTGGCCTTTGCTAGAGAAACCACTGTCAAGTTTGAGCCAATTAGGACAAGTCAGCAAATAAGAACAACCTCAGGTCTCAGTAACTGCTGGAGGTAGCAAAGTCCTACAGGGAGCAGTTTCTGGCACTACACCAGTGCAGCTCTGCTCCCCGGCTCTTCTCGGGCTCCTGCTCTCTCCTTAGCTCCGCCCCACTCTGGCCCAGGCAGTTCCAGCTCCCACAGAGGATGGGACCCCCTGGCCTGGTGACTCCCTCATTACACTGCCTGGCCTGTCAGTGCGGCTAACTTGGAGCTTTGGCCTCTCCCCATTGCCCAGGGGACTGTCAGTCCCTGGGTCCTGATTTCCCATTGGCCCTTCCCCCTTCTATTGGGACTGGGAACTAGCCAACCAAAACCCCCACTAAGTTTTAGTAAGGGGCCAACAGTCCCTTACATGAGCCAGTCCCGTGAGGGTCACCAATGTGCAGAAAAAGCAGCAGGGTCTGGTCCCATGGTGTAACGGGCAGCACTCAGGACTCTGAATCCTGCAATCTGAGTTCAAATCTCAGTGGGACCTTGTGTTGCTTTGTGGTGAAACCCTGGAGCTCACAGTGCTCAACTTTCCTGTCTCCAGTTGTAGGAGAACAAGTCTTTCCCTTCTAGCTGTGGTGGGTCAGGGCTCTAGAGCTGAGTACTGGTGTCTTAGGGTTGGGATTCTCATGGCTTCACCTGGTGCCCACAAGTCTGGCACTTGCCACTGTGCTTGAAGGAAGCAGGGCTGGGCAAGTGGGAGCCCAGCACCTAGAGCAGAGGCAGCTGGTGCTGACAGCTCCAAGGGAAGGCTTAAAAGCAATTGAGGGGAGGGCAAGAGGAGGGGAGGACCATGCCTATGTGTGGCCAGCAGACAGCCACAGAGACTCCCTACCATGCCAAACCCCTGCAGGGCAGCTGCTGATGCTCTGTGGCCAACATCAGAAGAAGGTAGGAAAGCAGGGCTGGGCCTCTGAGGGTGCTCACTTTGGCAGTGGAGCCGCCCAGTTTCTTTGGCAAGTCAGGAAGGGCAAAGGCAAGACTGGAAGCCTGTGGGGCTCATGCCCCAGCCTTTGTGACGCCCAACCCCCAACTCCTTCCTGGGGCTCTAGCTGAAGCCAGAGCATTGGCCTGAGCGGCCAAGAAGATGTTCCAGCCCTGAAGGGAGCAGGACTTGCAGCACAAAGTGAGCACAACCATGAGGGGACTCAAATCCTGAATCATCCGATCAACAGGGAGATGCCTTATCCTTTAGGCCACATGATGAGGGGGTCTAAGCTCTTCTCTGGAAAAGCCGGACACTGTGTTTCTCAGGTCATCTGCTGAGGGGGGGCCGAGACACTCTGGGCACAAGAAGTCGAGTTCCCAGCGAGACGTGAGACTTAATTGTATGGGGCCAGGTGCAGGGCTTTGGCAGGGAGGCTCAGGCATGGGGGATTGACGTGCAGCGGATGGACCGGCTGTCTAGGCACAGAGATTTAGTCTCCCTGAGGAGGAGGAGGAATCCTGCTGACAGGCAGTGGCTGTGTAGAAAAAGAGGAGGGGTTCCTGGGACTTTTTTTGCCTCTCGTTTGCCTGCCTGCTCACTCTTGTGGTGAATGGTGAAGATGTTTCTTAACAAGCCCAGGTAGCTCAGTTGGTAGAGCATCAGGCTCTTGATTTGAGGGTCCAGGGTTCAAGCCCCTGTCTGGGTGCTCAGCTTTAAAGTTGCCTTGTGTGCCAGGAGCCAAACTCTGTTCACAGCCACACAGGGATTCCCAGAAGCTGTGGCCATTTCCTGGAAAGGTTCCTTTCCTTAGCAATCAGGAGAGAGGCCACATCTGCAGGAGCATTTGTAGAAAGCACAGTCTCTGGCTGCCAGGAAGTGCTGTGGGACCAGGTGCTGAGAAAGCCCAGAGGGGGAGAAGCAATGAGGACAGAGCACAAGTGTACAGGGGGCATCTGGTCTGGCTCTTGTGGGGAACTTCCCTGGTTTATACACAACAGTGGTGGAATTGGCCAGTGGAAGGATTGGAGTCCCCACCCCCTTACCCAGAGGCTGCCTGACCTCGAGGACTGTTAGGATACAGATATTCAGGCCAGTCTGCAAAGGCCTGTACTTTAAGAATTTAGGTGTATTTTTATCACTTAGCTAGTTATAAAGGTATAAAAGACAGAATAAAAAATCACTGTCTGTCTGTGTAATGGCCTTCTCTTACTGTGACAGTCTGAGGCCTGGTTCTTCGGCTAAGCAGCAAAGGCAGCCATAAGGTGGGAAGTGTATGGTCACATTCACACATTCCCAACTAGTCACATTGAAATAAGGTGCTATTGGGCTGTGAGGAATACAATCCTGCCCTGATATTCCATCACCTCCAGAGAAAGGGAAACTTAGTTTGGTAGCATCCTGTCTGGCAAGAACTCACTTATCAATAGACACAGCTGGAAAACCCTTATGTCTGTATAGATGTAGTTGTGAAATCCTCCCTTCTGTATTGTTTTGTATGTTTATTTGCATGGTCTCTGTCTGGTTCTGTGATTGTTTCTGTCTGCTGTATAATTAATTTTGTTGGGTGTAAACCAATGAAGGTGGTGGAATATAATTGGTTAGATAATCACGTTACAGTATATTAGGATTGGTTAGTTACATTTCAGTAAAATGATTGGTTAAGGCATAGCTAAGCAGAACTCAGGTTTTACTATATAGTCTGCAGTCAGTGAGGAAGGCGGGGGGGAAATGGGAACAGGGACTGGGGATGGGGGAATTGGGATCCTGTTTTGCTACAGGGGGAAATGGAAACAGGGGATGGGAACAGAAACAGGGACAAAGGCAAGGCTCTGTGGTGTCAGAGCTGAGAAGGGGACACTAAGGAAGGAAACTGGAATCATGCTTGATGGACGCTCACCCCAATAAACATCGAATTGTTTGCGCCTTTGGATTTCGGGTATTGTTGCTCTCTGTTCATGCAAGAAGGACCAGGGAAGTGAGAGGGTGAAGGAATAAGCCCTCTAACCCTGTCATTTGTTGCTCTAGGCTCCATATGTACGAGCACATTCACATCCCACTCCTGACACAATCACTGTCTTCTATCTGACAAAATAGCCTAATTTCAACCTCTCCTGTAACATTACACCACCAACTATTTAGCATTTGTATGAGAGAAGTTGTAAGGAATCCAAACATCTTCAAAAGTGGTGCATGTAGAGCCCCTAGCTGGGTAAATTCCAAGCTCCTTACCCAGAAGAGTCTTGGCGTGGCTTGAGGGGGGCAGGCTTGGCTGGTCAATATAGAGGGGGAGGGAGAAGGGTACATTGACAGTGTAGAATGTGAGACTCATAAGCTGTGGTTATGTGCTCTGAGAGTTAGCCCCTTGCTTTACATTTAAGGTCAGGGAGGGATATTATAACCAAGTGTTCTGGCAAAACTTTTCCCCCGGCCTGGTCAGTGAATCCTACGGTGAGAAACTTTCTGTGCATTTCAGTTTCTTGTATTGTTGGATGGGGCCTGAGGTGCTGGAAGGGAAATGTCCATGGAAAACTTGGACATCACTCTTGTCCGAAAAAAGGCAGGTGTTAGACACAATCGCTTCTCGTATTCCCGTGGAATTCGAGTCTAGCTGAAGAATTTCTGTCTATCCTAGAGAGAATCATTCCATTGTAAATACAAATGAAATGAGATCTTCAGGTCGAGTCAGCGCCTTTTAAAAATATTTAGTGAGCAAAAAGCCATTCTTTGCCTTGTTGATAAGGACAAGAAACACTCTTTGCCTTTCCATTTAACATGCAAAATGAATGGAGATTTTCATTGAAAAACTTCTGGTTTTTAGGGGGAATTGAACCCAGGCCATGGCTGTTAAAACACCAGAACCCACTGCTTAAAGCACCAGGGAGGGCTGTTTTTTTCTGACAGCCAGTGTTGTTTTTCTCAGCCTCCTACTTCACCAATGTCAGACTCTGAGTGCAGTTAAGCTCTGGAATAGGCTCCCAAAGGCGTCTGTGGTGTCTCTGTCCTCAGAGGTTTTTAAGAACAGGTTGAACAAACCTCTGTCGAGGATACTCTGCATATACTTGGTCCCATAGACAACCTGCTCTGGCTCTATCTGCTACCTTCATCGTTTTTGGATGTAAAGGTGGGAAATTGGCCCCTCTTTCAAGTTTAAATGTTGTAACTTTTACATCTAGACTGGGGTGGCCAACCTGAGCCAACGTAACTGCCAAACGTGCACCTTTGTATGCAACTGCTGAGTCAGTTGTGAACCTTGCTACCATTATCATTATCCCTTTGAAATGATGATGGTGATGGACACTTGGCTCTATATCCCAGAGTGCCCTGGACGTCTGCAGGCTGCATTAGCCAATCCAACCATTTGGCACTTACAGATGGGCACCTCTGTATTGTGCCTGAGTCTTGTACAGCTATGAATGGCTGGTAGATGCCAATATTTTCCCCTCTTTTTAACCAGCACTAATACCCAGCCAGGCCAGGGCTGGGAAGAGAGAGAGAGCAGCAGGTTTCCCCTATTGTGGCCATCTCGCTTTTTCTTGACTAGCTTCACCTCTGCACCAACTTGTACTCCCCACATGTGAGCCTGGCTAGCTCAGTTGGCAGAGCATCAGATTTTTAATCTGAGGGTCCAGGGTTCAAGTCCCTGTTCAGGTGAAAAACTTCTTACTGTGATTATAAAAATCTGTCTTTCTGGAGTCTTGTTCAGTGTTACTCTTTCTCTCCAGGATTTTGCCTTTCCTAAGAAGGGCCTTCCTGTGGGGGGGATTGAAAGAGCAACTCCTTGACATCCCCTCTGTCCTTGCAGGCTGGAGGAATAAAGTCCTCTGGGCATATAGCATGTTCCTCCCCTGCAGACACAAACACACAGAATATTCATAAGGAATTAGAATTAGAATCCACCACTTTCCTTGGGAGCTTGTTCCTGTCGTGAATCATCCTCGCTGTTGAATATTTGTGCCTTAGTTGTAATATGAATTTGTCTCTTTTCACCTTCCAGCCATTGGGTCTTGTTATGCCTTTCTCTGCTCGATTAAAGAGCCCTTTAATACCCAATCTTTTCTCTCCATTAAGGCCCTTCAACACTTCAGTGAAATCACCTTTCAATCTTCTTTTGATAAGCTAAACAGGTTGAGCTCGTTCAATAGCAAAGAGCAACCAAATGTTCTGAGGGCTGGAGAAAAATGTCTTCTAGGGAAAGTGGTGGATTCTCCATCTCCTGATGTCATTTAATGAAGACTAGATCCCTTTCTGGAATGTGTTTGTCCCAAAAGTAGCTATTGTGTTATACAGGAGGCCTGTGATATGCAGGGGGTCAGATTAGATGCTCTAATGGTCTCTTCTGGCCATAAAGTCAACTAATTTCTGAAAAACTGAGTGTAGCATTGGGAGCAGCATCTGATGTTTTCCTGTCTAGCCGGCTTACTTCCTAGAACGAACACTCCTTGAGTGGGGTGATCCACAAGGAGTAGCTCAAACCTCCAAAGTGCCTGGGCAGGGGCAGGATATTAGCACAGCAAGGGAGGGGTGTGGCAGTGACATCACAAAGGCCTTTTTCAGGACCTCAGACTATTGGTCAAAAGTGGTGGGGAGGTGGTGACCTTACAGAGAGATGCTGACATCAAGCAGGCAGGACAGGGGCGAGGGGCCAGGGAAACCTCAGAGACCCCTGTGGCTTTGCTTCAGCAAGTCTCCTTCTCCAGGTCTCTCTTTGAGGACTGAGAGAGTATTCGGGTTCAGGCACGTGAGTGCCAGGAGGAACCTCTTTTGAGTTTTCTCCTTCCCTTTTAGTGATTTTACTAGAAAACAGAAGTCCCTGTTTAGAAGGTAAGAGCCTCCTCAAGGGAAGGGGTGTCATGGGTGTGTCACAGTTCAGATGCCAGTGGCCCCCCTACACTGTCAGGAAGTTCCCACCACCCTGCTCTGTGTTCACAGGGCGGGAGAGAGCAGCATCCACGGCAGTGATTTGCTCCTGGCTAGTGGAGCAGAGCAGCAGGTTCAGCTGTCAGAACTTCCCAGAGCGATGAAAGGGGAAGGGCCCCTGGCTCTGTAGCAGGAATGCAGGGCAGGCGAGTTCACGGCAGGCATTGTGGGATACTGGGGAAGGCCAGTTATGGTGATATAATGAACAGCAGCGTTTACTCAGTTACTTTAAGTTTGCTGCAAAAAGCTCTAGCCCTCTCATTGAAGTTGTTTTATTTCGTCAGCAAAACAGGGCACTTTTGTCGCCAGACGTGGCATTGCAGTGTGTACACCAGCCACAAGCTACCGACCGAGAGAGCGTTGTGTGTTTTTCACACACCTGAGCAATATAATTCTGCTGAAACAACTTTGTAGTGCAGACCTGGCCAAAGATTCACTCACACACTGCTTGCAAGGAAAACCTCACCTGCTCCTCTGCTTTGCAGAATCCAAACACAAGCAAAGCATGTTAGGCCCTGGTAGCAATGGCGGAGAGTCAGGTGTGGGCAGACAGTAGGTTATAGGTGCTCCCGGGCACCATGGCTTAGCTGGCTAAAGCTTCTGTTTTGTAAACAGGAGATCCTAGGTTCAACGCCCAGTGGTGCCTTGTTGACTGGTTGTTGGGGCACCTGGTATTGGGTACTGTCAGAAGACAAGATTCAGAGCTAGGTGGCCCTTTGGTCTAGCCCAGTACAGTTTTCATTATGTTTTAAATAACACTCACAGGCATTGATAACAGAATTACTGAAGGTTTGGGAGTTAGGAGCGGGTAGGTCAGTGGTCCAGTCCCCACACAGATGACCCCCTCCGTCTGGGACAGGGGCAGGTCTGAGCTCTCCCCCAAATGCTCATTGTGGCTGCCAGAATCTGTGAGCAGCTTGTTTAGTTTACAGCAAAGGTTGAGTCCTGCTTTGTGCACCGTGTGTGAGAATGAAAATCCTAAACCGACCTTTGAAATATCGAATGCAGCAGGACGTGTTATTGTCCCTGCCCCAGAGCAGACAGACCAATGGAGAAATGCCGTCGAGTCCAAGGTAACACTCCACTGGCATTTCACCTTTTTTGCTGGCTAAACTCCTTCTTATCTGCCTGGCCCAGGCTGTCCTCTGCCTCAGCTGCTGCTCCCGGCCTGCTCTAGAGTCAAACGCGCAGGGCCCCCAAAGGAACAGAGGCTGGGACAGGGCAGCAGCCTGGGCTGGGCTGGGAAGATGCTGGGAGTTCTCGTTCCCTGAGAACTGGCCCGGCTCCCTTCTCAACAGCAAACAAATCAATTCCACGTCCCCTCCCCAGAAAAACCAGCCTGGAGCCAAGGGCAGCAGGGGACGATTCCCGCCAGTTCCCACCGAGGCAGGAGAGAAGCCAGGGCATTTCTAGCAGAGCTTATGGAACTGAGGTGGGGAAACCAGCCTTTAATAACAGGCAGTTCCAGTTTAAGCTCAGTGTTTTTAACAATTTCTACAACATTAAATAACCCTTTAATCATAGTGTCACCATCCATAAAATTGCTTCAGCCTCCTAAGTGCCCAACTAAAAATCTTTTCAAATCCAAGGGAGTGGAGATCAGTCAATGTTCAGAGTCATCCCACATAAAAGAACCATGTTGTGGTACATAGTGGCCCCATTGCCTTTCCCTCCTCCTCCAGAGTAAGAATGTGATCAGCTCACACTGAGAGGGTGCAACACCCCTCCCTTGGTCTCTATGCTAGAGCTGCTATCAGCTCAGTGTCCTTCCCACAAGAGTTGGCTGCTGAGAGGGTTGCGATGGGGTAAATGAAGGCAGAGGAGGATTGTTCCTGGTGGGTTTTCTTTGTGTGTCTCTGTGATCCTGCTGGAGGAAGCATGATTTGAGTTTGTTTCAGTGGCTTGGGTTGGGCTGAGGTTGTGACCCTGAGCACAGGGGTTCCTGCACTCTCTGCTCCTAGCCCCTCAGGGAATGGACAATGGAGCAGCTTCAGAAAGTGGATAGAAAGTAGCCTAAGAAAGTGTAGCATAAGTGAGAAGGAGACACAACATTGTCAGCTCCCTGGCCATTTCCCTGTCAAGGTCTGGGTTCAATTCCCTGTTAGGGAAAAGTGACTTTAAACTAAAACTGCTTCTGTTATTCTTCACTTACAACATAAACAAATCTATGGTATTTTCCTGATTCCCCCATCTTCCCAGTGTCTCCATGGCAGGGTTGGCTCCAGGCACCAGCACAGCAAGCAGGTCCCTGGGGTGGTCAATGGAAAGGGGAGGCTTCAGCAGCAATTCGCCCCTCTCAGAGGGAAGGACTTTAGGCCAAAAGCAGCAGAGGTAGAGCTGCCGTTGATTGCAGCTTTTTTATTTTTTTTTTCCACTTGGGGCGGCAAAAACACTGGAACTGGCCCTGCTCCATGGAAGACAATTTGTTAAATCCCAGATGAGTGCAGTTCTATCAGTTCTCAGCCTGAGTCCTTAGGTCTTAATCCTGAGGATATTGTCCCACCATGGGGCCATTTCCCACCTCTCTTTCCTAGGGAAGCACAATTTTCCTTGCACAGACACAGGAACAGCAAGATCTTTCTCTGTCCCTTGTGCAAAGCAGGGGGCCAAATTCCACGGAAACAATGGACAAGCAGGGGGCCCTGGGCACATCCAGCCCTGGCCGTGAGATGTTCCCTCCCCTCTTTCTTTATGCCCCTGTTGTTATTTCATGGATTGTCTGGGATGGGGGAAAAGCTGAGTTCACTCCAGGTGGAGGGGAAAAGAACCCTGAAAATCTCAGGCCCCAACCCCTGCTACCAAGATCACTGAGGTGCTGGGAATCTGCATGGGAAAGGGACTGTGTGAATTGTCAAGGTGGGGAATGAATAACAATTTACAACAAGAGCCACCTCATTAATCACTGACACAGGCTAATCCTGCTGCAGCTAGAAGGGAAACTGGAGTGATTCTTTGCTGTTCAGCCATGGAAACAGTGACCCAATTGCACCACAGTGAATGTGCTGGGGAAAGCTGGACTTCACAAGCAGGTGGCAATAGCAGATCCTAGAAATACCTGGAGCTCCCCACAGCACTTTTACCACCAGGGTCAGATGTTTAGCGACTCACAGTGCCCCCTCCCCCTCCCATTACCTTCCAGCAGAAGGTGGCAGCACCCCCCACCCAATGCAGGGGAGAGGGCTGAGTGTATCTCTGCACCCTGAGTCCAGGACACCCACTCTCTCTGCCCCACACATCGAATCTGGCCCTGCTGCAAAGTGACCCCTAAGAACCAGCAGCCTCCAGGACCGCAGGTTTGGCTCTCAGAGCAGGGAATGTGTCCCTCATGCTGCTTTTAGACCACTGGATGTTCTGGGAATAGGACAGCTCTGAGTGTAACCTGCAGCCCATCTGGGGTTGTAGCTTATTGGTAGAGCACATGATTTGCGTGTATGAGGTGCTGGGTTCAATCCCCAACATTTCCAAGTTCTTTTTTTCACCCTGCTGCTTTGCTCATGCCCAGCTGGGATGTGGCCCAGCAATCTCCCTGCAGGAATTTCAATCCTGCTGAGTCAGGGGCAAGTGTCAATTGCATGGAAGGTCGTTTGGGGGGGGGGGTGGTTCTGCTCCTAAGTCACCTCTGTACATGTAAGATTCCCACCCGCTGTGCTGCTTGGGACAAGAGTAGATGAGAAGGGCGAATCCTCCAGCACTGGAGGGAAAGGTCCCATCTGCACAGACTGAGAGGCAAGGAAACACAGGGGCAGTCAGTGCTCAGAGAGGAGAGAGGTCGGTGATTTACACCCAACAGGGGACACTGTCTTTTTGAGTATCACAGGGGTAGCTGTGTTAGTCTGGGGGCTTGGCTACACTTACAAGTTGCAGCGCTGGGAGTTACAGCGCTGGTCATGCAGCTGTGTAGGGCCAGCGCTGCAGTGTGGCCACACTGACAGCTACCAGCGCTGCAGTGTGGCCACACTTGCAGCACTTTCCAGCGCTGTATTGAGAGGTGCATTGTGGGCAGCTATCCCACAGAGCACCTCGTCCCATTTTGGCGCTGAGTATTGTGGGAAGGGGAAGGAAGTGTGCAGGTCATTCCGCTTCCTGTGTGTGCCAACGCCCCGTGGTGCATCGCTTCACATCCCAGCATTCACTCTTTCCGGCAATGTTTGGCGCCATTGTGAGTGTCTTTCTGTTTTACTCTCTGTGTGAATCGCGATTTCTGTGGCAAATGGAGCCCGAGCTGCTGAGGACTGTGCTGATGAGTGTCGCCAGCACAACACGTTTGGTAGTCGAGCTATTCCTTCAGCTCCAAAGTGACAGTGAGGAGTCTGATGATGATATCGATATCCATTCTCCTGCCGTGTGTGACACTAAAGTGCTTGTGGCATTCACGGAAATGCTCAGCACCGTTGAACGCCGCTTTTGGGCTCGGGAAACAAGCACTGAGTGGTGGGATCACATCGTCATGGAAGTCTGGGATGACACACCTGGCTGCAGCAAACAGGAAGGAGATTTTTAAAATTCCCGGGGCATTTAAAGGGCGGGTCACCTGAGGCAAGAGCAGTAGAGTGCAAACTGATGTGCAGAGTGGCTGAACAGGAATTCTGGGATAACTCCTTATTCCCTGGAGGACAATTAAAGCGCTGGTGAGTGTCCACACCTGCTGAGCAGCGCTGGATCACCAGCGCTGCACTACTTATACCCCTGCCGGGATGGGTTTTCAGCCAGCGCTGCAACCAGGGAGTTGCAGCGCTGGTTGTGCCCTGCAAGTGTGGACGGGGTGTTGTTGCAGCGCTGGAAAGCCTCCACCAGCGCTGCAACTTGTAAGTGTAGCCAAGCCCTGGATCTGTAAAAAGCGACAGAGTCCTGTGGCACCTTATAGACTAATAGACGTACAGGAGCATAAGCTTTCGTGGGTGAATCCCCACTTGGTCAGATGAATGGAGTGGGAATTCTGTGCCTGGCTAGCCAACTACAAAAGCAGTTTCTCCTCCCTTGATGCTCACACCTCAACTGCTAGAAGAGGGCCTCATCCTCCCTGATTGAACTAACCTCCTTATCTCTAGACTGATTCTTGCCTGCATATTGATACCTACCCCTGGAAATTTCCACGACATTCATCTGACGAAGTGGGGATTCACCCACGAAAGCTCATGCTCCAATATGTCTGTTAGTCTGTAAGGTGCCACAGGACTCTTTGTCTTTTTGAGGCGAGTGCAGCTTGCTTGGATGGTGCTGACGATGGATAGAAAAAAGTCTGGAGTCAATGACAGACGAGACCACAGAAGGGGAAGGGGAATGGCAGCCCCACAGAAGGTCCTGGGTGCTCAGATGCCCCAGTTATTGCACCCTGGCCTGTCACAGAGAGAGAAAAGACCCAGTGGGACCCAGCCCCCCTACACTGATCCCATGGACAAGAACCTGGCTGGGAGTGGGGTGAAGGTTCCCTGTGGGCAAAGGGGAGCTATTATGAGCTGGAGAAAAAAACCTTGTGTAGTGATAATCAGGATGGCCCATTTCCAAGAGTTGACAGGAAGGTGTGAGTAACAGTAGGGGAACAAATAAACAAATAAACATGGGGAAATCCCTCAGTGTCCTGGAATTTAAGCAATGGAAGCTTCAAACCCTGCAGGGGTGTTGGCTGAGGTGCGTCAGCAGAAGGTTGGGCTGGACAGGGGCGGCAGGTTTGTATAATTTTTGGTCATTCCCAGAATGGGACCAAGTCCTGCCCCACCCCACAGCTGTGTAAGGCTCTGGGGGGGAGTTTGGGTGAGGGAGGGAGAGGGGCTGGGCTCTGGGAGAGAGTTTGGGTGCAAGGTCTGGGCTCAGTCAGGGGGTTGTGCTGCAGGAGCGTGTGTGGGGAGCAGGGTCTTGGAGAGAGTTTGGGTGCAGGTGTGGGGGTCTGGGTTGGGGGTGCAGGAGAGGGTGAGGGGTGCAGCATTTACCTCGGGCATCTCCCAAAAGCAACCCGCACCCCCCTCTGGCAGCAGCCCCTAAGTGGGAGGGCAGGGGGTGTCTCTGAGCACGGCTGCCCGCAGACTCCACCCCTGCAGCTTCCATTGCCACAGTTCTCAGAGTTGGCTCTCGGGGCGGGGGCAGCACGTGGAGACCCCCCCACCCCAGGGGCCGCAGGGACGTGCCAGCCGCTCCCGGGAGTGGCATGCCACATGGAGCGAGGGTGGGCAGGACACCGCCTTAGCCCCCTTGTGCTGGGGGTGGTGGTGGCAGGGGTCCTTGGGCTCTTTTAAATTGCCCAGGGGCAGCAGGCGAGACCAGGGGAGACACTCCCAAGGGCCTAACGTTACTTTGCACAACAATAAATCTTGGAACAGGACAGAAATGAAATGGCAGCAGAACCTAAGGAATTAAAAGCCTCCAGATTCTTGTGTGTGCACTGACTCCGGACGGAAACTGTAATTTGACTCGCTTTGTGTCTGCGGCCGGTAAAATATCAAGGCAAAATCATTGCAGTGATTGTGACCGTGGGTTTGAGGAGGCTTTGGTCTTATTAAAATGTAACTAGCATGTTACACTTGTGTTTTTAAAGGTGGCTTCCCCAAGCAATCCCAAGTTGTTCTTCCCACAGCTGGCTGATGGGGGTTAACAGGGGATCTCCCCAATCTGGGGGAATCTCTCTGGGCCCCACTGTTAGTTCTCCATCCTTTCTCCCCCTAATCACAGTCACTCCTCCCCTCCCCTCCCCTCCCCATTATCAGTGTTTTGGAGCGACCCCTCCCTCCCTTGATGGGATACAGACTCTGTGACAGAGACTGACTGGGGCTCCTCTCTGCACGGCCCCCGTGGGGAAGGAAAGAGACAGGGTGAGGCGGGGCGGGGAGGCGAAGGGGAGAAGATGGGGCAGGAGTCAAATGGGACTAAACCAGAATAGAGGAGATTTTCTTCCTGTTAAAATGTCCTGGAGTCTCATAACTGAAAAGCCGCATCTTGAGTTAGGTTTGATGCATCAGCCTTTCAATTACCAGGCAAAGGTGTGAACCCCAGAGACTGATAACTGCCTGCTTCCCCACTTTCTTAGAGAAGCACCTGCAGTGGTTCAACTGATTGGTATAAAAAGGGATACTGCTGGGGTTATGAGTTCAAGCCTTGTCTGAAGCATTGGTGTTTGTTACCTCTGTAGTTTCCCCAATGTGATTTGTCCAATGCATAGGGAAAAGAGATTGAGTTTTAACATGTGGCGGTAGGTGCACAGCTTGGAAACATCCCCCCTGTGCTGCCATTAGCTCCAGTACATTATTCACTGGCAGGGAGAATTGATTTCTTTGCTCCTGTGAAAGCCGCCAGGACAGGTCTGTGGGCACCAGATCTCCCTGCTTTTTCCAGCACATCCCTGGCTCCTTCCCTGCCCCAGTCACTGCTGTAGGAGGATCCTATATGTACTGAGCCTAAACATTTCACTGGGCCTTCTTAGCACAGTTGGCAGCATGTCAGTCTCATAATTTGAAGGTCTCAAGCCTCAGAGAAGACAATGGTTCTGTTTCTTGCTTTGGATTTTCTAAAGGAATTCAGAGAAAGGAAAGTGGTTTTTAGACACCCTCCCACCCATCTAACACACAGAGACTTTTCCAAGGCATTAACTTTTCCTTCTCTGTGCAGTTTGTAGTCTCCATAGAGCAAAATAAACCAAAAACATGCAAGTCTAAGCCTATTACAGTACAAAACTCAATACAGATCAAATCTCACCCTCAGAGATCTTCCAATAAACTTCTTTTGCAGACTAGACTTATTTCTTGTCTGGGCCCAATCTTTTCGCCTGGTACAGTCCTTGTTCCAGCTCAGGTGGTAGCTAGGGAATTTCTCATGACTGCAGCCACCTTTCTTCTGTTCCACCCCCTTATATAGCTTTGGTACAAGGCAGGAATCTTTTGTCTCTCTCCTGGGGAAAAGCCCCAGGTTTAAGATGGATTCCTGTACCAGGTGACATGGTCACATGTCCTGTGAGACCCCCAAGCCTTCATTCTTCCTGGCCTGACTCACAGATGGTGCAGGACAGAGCCATCTCCAGTCAATTGTCCTGGTTAATGGGAGCCATCAAGAATCCAAACCACTATTAATGGCCCACACTTTGCATCATTACAACAGGACCTCAGAGTTATAATTCATATTTCTAGTTTCAGATACAAGAATGATCGGTTCATACAAATAGGATGAACACACACAATAGATAATAAGCTTTGTAATGATACTGTACAAGAGACCTTTTGCAGGAAGCATGTTCCAGTTACATTATATTCACAGGTTTCAGAGTAGCAGCCATGTTAGTCTGTTTCCGCAAAAAGAACAGGAGTACTTGTGGCACCTTAGAGACTAACAAATTTATTTCAGCATAAGCTTTCGTGGGCTACAGCTCACTTCTTCGGATGGCAGAAGTACTCCTATTATATTCACACTCATTAGCATATTTTCATAAAATCTTATGGAGTGCAAGGTCACAGCAGGGAAAGGGTTTTACTGCGTTGAGTTTCATGTTCAGGCTGTGGTATGAGTTCGTCCAGGTTTCTCGTAAGCACACAGGGACCTTAGCGGGTGCTCTTGATACAGGAATGGCCCCGACACGATAAAGTGATGGGAATTGCATTTTCCTTTTTAATTTTTGTATTTCCAATGATATTTCTGTTTGTGATTTCGTTTTGCTTTGTATAACTGTGTTTTCTCCTGGATTTGATATTTAACTAAAAAAAGAATAAGGCCTCAGGGCGCCGGATGGAGGAGCAGGCTGGGGCTAGGACTGCTAAGAGAGCGAGAGTAGCAGGTTTTCTGTATTGTTTCCGGCCCCCGTTTTCATGACTAGTTTCTCTGATGCATGAAATTTGCTTCTTGTAAGCGTGAGCCTGGCTAGCTCAGTTGGTAAAGCATCAGACTTTTAGTCTGAGGGTCCAAGGTTTGAGTCCCTGATCAGGTGAAAAGAGAACCATTCCCATCAAAATTAAAGAAGGCATCTCTCCAGGATGTTGTTTGACATTACCTTCTTTTCACTAGGAAGGGCCATGTACTGCCTGGGACTGAAGAGGAAACTTCCTCACATGCCCACTGGCCTCTCAGTCTGGATTAAGAAAGGCCTCTGGGAGCTGCAGCAAACTGCTGCATGACAACTTGGTGAGCAAGTGCAGGGCTGACCTGCACAGGGTCATCCTCAGCAGAGGTCCGGGGGCCTCCTTAGGCTCAGTCTGAACAGAGGTCAATGTACCACTGGGTGAGACAGGCCAATTTTAGGGAGCTTCCTCTGAAGGTGAGCACCTGTCCCCAGAACTTACTGACAGGAGCTTTAACGTATTTGCAAATGTGCACGGCCGGCATGTGCAGAGCAAAGGCTGCTGGGGCCACTGTGTCAGGCTCTGGCACCGCTTGAGACAATGGACCATCTTCAGCCACCAGGTAACCCAGGATCTAAGGCAGGAATGGGGTGAGGAAGCAAGTCAAGCTGAGCAAGGCAGGCAAAAATTCATCTCGCCTTCGTGGGCACTCGCAATGATACCCTTTTTGTGTGCCAGGGCTGACAAAAACCTCCCAGACATAGAAGCAGCAGGCCAAAAAAGCAGCAGGGTTATTCTATCTGCTACCCAAGATCCATAAACCTGGAAATCCTGGATGCCCCATCATCTCAGGCAATGGCACCCTGACAGCAGGATTGTCTGGCCCATAACTATTTCAGATTTGGGGACAATGTATACCTTCAAGTCAGCTGCACTGCTATGGGTACACGCATAGCTCCACACTATGCCAACATTTTTATGGCTGACTTAGAACAACGCTTCCTCAGCTCCGGTCCCCTAACGCCCCTACTCTACTTGCGCTACACTGATGACATCTTCATCATCTGGACCCATGGAAAAGAAAACCCTTGAGGAATTCCACCATGAGTTCAACAATTTCCATCCCACCATCAACCTCAGCCTGCACCAGTCCACACCAGAGATCCACTTCCTGGACACTACGGTGCTAATAAGCGATGGTCACATAAACACCACCCTATACCGGAAACCTACTGACCGTTATACTTACCTACAGGCGTCCAGCTTTCACCAGAGCACACCACACAATCCATTGTCTACAGCCAAGCTCTAAAATACAACCGCATTTGCTCCAACCCCTCACACAGAGACAAACACCTACAAGATCTCTATCAAGTGTTCTTACAACTACAATACCCACGTGCTGAAGTGAAGAAACAGATTGACAGAGCCAGAAGAGTACCCAGAAGCCACCTACTACAGGACAGGCCCAACAAAGAAAGTAACAGAACCCACTAGCCGTCACCTTCAGCCCCCAACTAAAACCTCTCCAGCACATCGTCAAGGATCTACAACCTATCCTGAAGGATGATCCCTCACTCTCACAGACCTTGGGAGACAGGCCAGTCCTTGCTTACAGACAGCCCCACAACCTGAAGCAAATACTTACCAGCAACCACACAACAAAAACACTAACCCAGGAACCCATCCTTGCAACAAAGCCCATTGCCAACTCTGTCCACATATCTATTCAGGGGACACTATCATAGGACCTAATCACATCAGCCACACTATCAGAGGCTCATTCACCTGCACATCTACCAATGTGATATATGCTATTATGTGCCAGCAATGCCCCTCTGCCATGTACATTGGCCAAACCAGACAGTCTCTACGTAAAACAATAAATGGACACAAATCACATGTCAAGAATTATAATATTCAAAAACCAGTTGGAGAACACTTCAGTTTCTCTGGTCACTCATTTACAGTCCTAAAAGTTGTAATATTACAACAAATAACCTTCAAAAACAGACTCCCACAAGAGACTGCTGAAGTGGAATTAATTTGCAAACTGGACACCATTAAATTAGGCTTGAATAAAGACTGGGAGTGGATGGGTCATTAAACAAAGTCAAACTATTTCCCCATGTTTATTTGTCCCCCTACCATTACTCACACCTTCCTGTCAACTGTTGGAAATGGGCCATCCCAATTATCACTACAAAAGCTTTTTCCTCCTGATGATAATAGCTCACCTTAACTGTTCACTCTCGTTATAGTGTGTATGGCAACACCCATTTTTTCATGTTCTCTGTGTATATATAAGCAACAAAGAATCCTGTGGCACCTTATAGACTAACAGACGTTTTCCAGTATGAGCTTTCATGGGTGAATACCCACTTCGTCGGATGCAAGTAGTGGAAATTTCTAGGGGCAGGTATATATATGCAAGCAAGAAGCAAGCTAGAGATAACGAGGTTAGTTCAATCAGGGGGGATGAGGACCTGTTCTAGCAGTTGAGGTGTGAAAACCAAGGGAGGAGAAACTGGTTCTGTAGTTGGCAAGCCCTTCACAGTCTTTGTTTAATCCTCAGGTGATGGTGCCAAACCCGCAGATGAACCGAAGCCCAGCAGCCCCCCCCCCCCCAAAGTCCGGTCCCGAAGCCCCCCTGCCACAGGATGGCCACCCCAAGACCCGCCACCGCGCAGCCAGGGAGGCCGAAGTGCTCTCCCAGAGGCCCCCGCACACCGCCATTCCCAACATCTGATTTGTGTCCATTCATCCCCCTCCTTAGAGATTGTCCAGCCCGGCCGATGCACACAGCAGAGGGGCATCGCCGGCACACGATGGCATACATTACACTGGTGTAATGGTAATGATGGCGTACATTACAGATCCAGACTAACACGGCTACCCCTCTGATACTTATGTATATATATATATATATATCTTCCTGCTGCATTTTCCACTGCATGCATCCGATGAAGTGGGTTTTAGCCCACAAAAGCTTATGCTCAAATAAATTTGTTAGTTTCTAAGGTGCCACAAGTACTCCTCTTTCTTTTTGCAGATAAATTAATGGAGGTTAAGTCCATGAATGGCTATTAGCCAGGCTGGGTAAGGAATGGTGCCCCTAGCCTCTGTTTGTCAGAGGGTGGAGATAGATGGCAGGAGAGAGATTACTTGCTCATTACCTGTTAGGTTCAGTCCCTCTGGGGCACCTGGCATTGGCCACTGTTGGCAGACAGGATGCAGAGTTGGATGGACCTTTGGTCTGACCCAGTATGGCCATTCTTACGTTCTTATGAAGGGAGGGGCAAAGTCCTCTAACAGAGTTTCTGTAGTGTAGTGGTTATCACGTTTGCCTAACACACAAAAGGTCCCTGGTTCAAAGCCAGGCAGAAACATGATGGCTTAATTTTCCCAGCTCCTCCTGGCCTGTCCCTGCTGTTGTAGGGGCAGCAGTGATTTCTGTGCTCAAAAGGTCTGTTATACTTCCCCTGCTCCCGCTTTTGTCTCCTCTCCCTCTCTGAATGCCTGTGAAGTGGCTTTTCCCCTCCCGCTCCCTCCTGGAATGCTCGTGGGATGAATGGGCTGGTTGAAGAGCAGAAGAGCTCCCAGGTAGACAAGGTGTCTGGGACTCTAATTAGGCAGCACTCACACACCCAGAGCATGGACACTGCCCAAGGTGGAGTGTGACCCACCAGATGCAGCCAAGTCATCTCTAGTCGCAGGCCATGAGGTGCAGGCCCTTAAAAGGGGAAGGGGCCCTGTGCTCAGGAGAGCACTCACAAGCTTGTACCTCCAGTGAATGCCTGTTGCCCAGACCGCCTGGCCAGTGGTTCTCTGCGTTGTATTTCATTGTGCCTCAAGGAGACTTACCTTCATCGCACCGTCCATAGCTGCGCTGTGGGACACTTACCTTGCAGAATCCTGACATCTCCAGTGCTGTGCCTGTCCTGGGAGCGTGAGTATGCGAGTGTGACACCCCCCCCCCCCGCTTATTTTGAGATAAGCTGTCAGTATAATAAATGTGCTGCTTTCTGCCTATCTCTGGTGGGTCATTAGTCCTCCCTACGCTTACTAACTGGCCCAATTTTGGGTAACACCTGCGGTAACCCCAACCCCTGCATGGCAGAAGGTGGTGAAATGAGCTGAGGAAAAAGCCTTGGCATCAGCAGGGGAAAGCTAGAGGACCTTGGCCAGTCACCTTTTGAAGCCTTGTGGCTTGGTCTCCTCTGCCCTTGGAGGTTGGCCTATGGCGGCCGGCACTTCCTGCTGGCCTCCTTTGTGTGAGTTGCCAAAGGAGGAAGTGAGGCAGGAATGGGGCAAAAGAGGAAAGTCGAGCTGAGGAAGGCAGGGCAGAAGCTAAGCACCTCAGTGCGGCTAAGTGGGGTTAGTAGAGCATCACCATTCGTTCTGCAAAGCCTGGGGAGGTGCGGTTGGCTACTGGGAGGTAGAATCCTGTGCCTGCCTCTTGGCTTCCCAGGGATGGCTACTTGCAGCCCAGGAGAAGAAGGATGGTTCTGGGTGAAAGGAAGACAAGCAAAGCTCTGGGAGGAACTTTGGGTGCAGGATGCTGGCTCTGTGCTGGGGGAGGGGGTTGGGGTGCAGGAGGGGTGGCGCTTACCCCGGGCAGTGCAGCTCCCAAAGTGACCAGTACACACAACCCTGCGGCAGCAGCTCCTAGGTGGGCCATGCCAGGGGGTCTCTGTGTGCCGCTGCCTGCAGGCGCCGCTCCCAGAGCTCCCATTGGCTGCAGTTCCTGGCCAATGAGGGCTGCAGAGTTGGTACTCGGGGCAGGGACAATGAATGGAGACACTCCCCCCATCCCAGGGGATGCTGGGACATGCTGGCCACTTCTGGGACTGGCACAGAGGGATGGAGGCAGAGTGGGCAGGGAGCCACCTTAGTGCTGCTGGAACATCTCTGCACACCCATTGGGGAGGGGAGCAGAGGGTCTCCATGTGCTGCCTGGGATAGGGGCAGTGCACAGAGCTGCCTCCCCTCCTGGGTCTATTACAGGAGTGGGTGGGTGGGGTCTTTTGGCCTGCAAGGTGCAGCAGGTCGGACTAGATGATCACACTGGTCCCTTCTGACCTTAAAGGCTCTGAGTCTAAAAGGGAGAGGGAAATAGAGGAAATTTTTTTAAAAAATAAACCAAACATTGTAATACCAGGATAACTCCAACAGCTCATTGTATAGTCCTGCCCCTTTCTTCCTTCATCGTGTGTTGAATGACCTGCAGGACATTGATTCTTTCATTCCCTTGGTAAACTGATACAATGTGACTGAAATAAAACCAATTCCCAGGCGAGAAAACATCACATCCCTGCATTGGCTGGGAATCGAACCCAGGTCAACTGCTTGGAAGGCAGCTATGCTCACCACTATACCACCAATGCCTCTGACAAAAGTGCCACTTATGCTTGTCCAATGAGGCTAGAGTAGCATTGAGGAGATTTTCTGCCTGTTAAAATGTACTGGATTCTCATCACTAAAAAAAAACACCTTCATCTTCACTTGGGTTTGAACAATCAGCCTTTCAATTAGCCACCAAAGTTGTTAACCACAGGGTATGTCTACACTACGGGATTATTCCGATTTTACAGAAACCGGTTTTTGGAAACAGATTGTATAAAGTCGAGTGCACGCAGCCCCACTAAGCACATTAATTCGGTGGTGTGCGTCCATGTACTGAGGCTAGTTTTGATTTTCAGAGCGTTGCACTGTGGGTAGCTATCCCATAGTTCCCGCAGTCTCTCCCGCCCATTGGAATTCTGGGTTGAGATCCGAATGACTGATGGGGCAAAAACAGTGTCATGGGTGATTCTGGGCAAATGTCGTCAGTCAATCCTCCCTCCGTGAAAGCAACGGCAGAAAATCATTTCGCGCCCTTTTCCCTGGATTGCCCGTGCAGGCGCCATAGCACGGCAACCATGGAGCCCGTTCAGCCTTTTTGCACTGTCACCGTATCTCTAGTGGATGGTGCTGACAGAAACGGTACTGCAGCGCTACACAGCAGCATCCCCTTGCCTTTTGCAAGTTAGCAAAGATGGTTACCAGCCATACTGTCCCGTCTGCTGCTTTGCAAGTTGACAATGACAGTTGCCAGTTATACTGTACCATCTGCTGCTGTCATGGGTGCTCCTGGCCGGCCTTGGTGAGGTCAGCTGGGGGCGCATGGGCAAAAATGGGAATGACTCCCCAGGTCATTCCCTTCTTTATGTTTTGTCTAAAGGGAGAGTCAGTCCTGTCTAGACTATCAGACAAGCCTACTAAAGAACCAAAGAGGCAAACGGCCGCTCCGGGTCAGATCCCCAGACATCCCACAGTAATGATGAGCTGCATGCCATTCTAGGGGGTGCCCCTGCAACAACCACACCCGTTGCTTCCCTCCTCCTCCACCCCTCCTGGGCTACCGTGGCAGTTATCCCCCATTTGTGTGATGAAGTAATAAAGAATGCATGAATTTGAAACAACACTGACTTTATCGCCTCTGCAAGTAGAGCTCAAAGTGGGAGGGGCAGGCAGCCTCCAGCTGCTATGATATTCCAGGCAGGACTGAATCTCCATTCAGTCTTTTTTCACTGTCACTATGTCTACTGGATGGTGCTGACAGACGCTTAAAGAAGAGAATGACATGGGAGTCATTCCCATTTTTGCCCAGGCAACCCCCGGGCGACCTCACCGAGGCCAGCCAGAAGCACTCACAGGATGACAATGACGGATACCAGTCCTACTGTACCATGTGCCGTCCGCAAGGGAAGGGAAGTGAAGGAGATGCTGCTGTGTAGCGCTGCAGCACCATGTTTGCCAGCAGCATCCAGTAGACATACGGTGACATTGTTTTCATGGGGGAAGAGGGGACGATGACCAGGGCCGGCTCCAGAGCCCAGCGGGGCAAGCACCCACATGGGGCGACCCTTTCCCAGGGGGGCGGCAGGCTGGGCCGGCGGACCTGCCGCAGTCATGCCTGCGGGAGGTCCACCGGAGCCCCGGGAGCAGTGGACCTCCCGCAGGCATGACTGCGGATGGTTCGCTAGTCCCGCGGCTCGGCTGGACCTCCCGCAGGCATGCCTGCTGCAGCTCAACCGGAGCCGCCGGAACAGCGAACCGCCCGCAGCTGCGGGAGGTCCAGCCGAACCGCGCGACCAGCGGATCCTCCGCAGTCATGCCCGCGGGAGGTCCGCTGCTCCCGCGGCTCGGGGGCGCCTCCCGGGCATGACTGCTTGGGGCGGCCAAATTTTTAGAGCCGCCCCTGGCGATGACATATACCCTGAACCACCCGCGACAATGTTTTTGACCCTTCAGGCTTTGGGAACTCAGCCAAGAATTCAAATGGTTTTCGGAGAGTGCGGGAACTGTGGGATAGCTACAGACGTCAGTCACCCCTCCCTCCATGAATGTCCATTTCATGCTTTGGCTTTCTGGTACGCTTGTCTCAGCTCCTTAAATTTCAGCACTGTGAGTCCCTGCTGTGGTCTTGTCTATCATGGCCTTGGAGATTTTTTCAAATGCTTTGGCATTTCGTCTATTGGAACGGAGTTCTGATAGAACAGATTCATCTCCCCATACAGAGATCAGCTGCACTATCTCCCGTATGGTCCATGCTGGAGCTCTTTTTTGATTCTGGGACTGCATGGTCACCTGTGCTGATCGGCGCTCCACGCTGGGCAAACAGGAAATGAAATTCAAAAGTTCGCGGGGCTTTTCCTGTCAACCTGGCCAGTGCATCCAAGTTCAGATTGCTGTCCAGAGTGGTCACAATGGTGCACTGTGGGATGGCACCTGGAGGCCAATACCATTGAATTGTGGCCACACTAACCCTAATCCGAAATAGCAATACCGATTTCAGCGCTACTCCCCTCGTCGGGGAGGATTAGAGATTCCAGTGTTAAGAGCCCTTTATATCGATATAAAGGGCTTCATTGTGTGGACGGGTGCAGGATTAATGTGATTTAATGCTGCTAAATTCAATATAAACTCATAGTGTTGACCAGGCCAGAGAGAGCAGCAGGTTTCCTCTATTGTTTCCCACTCTTGTTTTCTTGACTAGTTTCTCCTCTGCACCAACTTGTTCTTTTTGTTCTGTGAGCCTGGCTAGCTCAGTTGGCAGAGCATCAGGCTTTTAATCTGAGGGTCCAGGGTTCAAGTCCCTGGTCAGGTGATAAACTACTCACCAAGATCTTAAACTGTCTTTCTCACATCCTCTTTGATGTTACTTTTTCTCTTCAGGATTTTCCCTTTCCTCAGAAGGGCCTTTTTGTGTGTGGGTTTGAAGGAGCAACTTCCTGACAGCCCCTCTGTCCTTGCAGCCTGGAGGAATAAAGGCCTCTGGGCATAGAGCATGTTCCTCCCCTGCACACACACACACAGACAAACACACAGAATATCCCTAAGGAATTAGAATCACCTGCTGCCTTCCCCTGTCCTGCTGGATCCTCAAATGAAGATGCTCTTCAGCCTAAACCCATGTCCCCTCTTTTCCCAGTGCCCCTCAGACCCAACCCTCAGTCCCTGCTATGCTCACTGCTCCTCACTCCCAACCAGAGCCTGCTCCTCTTCACCCTTCTCCTCTGTCCCAACCCACAGCCCCCTCCTATTCCCAGTGCCCCTCAATCCCAACCCACAGGCCCCTTCTCCACACGCTGCTCCTCAATCCCAACCCACAGCCCCCTCCTTCCCTCCAGCAGCAGGTGCTTCAGACCCCCTCAGGAAGATTTTCTTGCAAGGTTTCGTGTATGAGTCTGCATGTGGATTTTACAGTATGTTGGAAATAGGTTGGGTTGCTTGCCGAAATGGTCACTTGTGGCTGGTGTTGGATTCCCAGTCTCCATGTTACAGGGGCAGGAGAAATAAAGGGTTGTTATCCTTGTTGTGTGAATCGAGGGCAGCACAACTGTGCTTGGCAGACCCCGATTGAGGGACTCACCCTCAATTCAATAGCACTTGCTAGGCAGGGGACATGGGTTCCAAAGCTGAGTGGCTGGGGCTATGATCACACTGCAATGAAACACCCACAGCTGTTCCGTGCCAGTGCAGGCTCCCAGGCTGGGGCCCTGGGGTGGTAAATATGCACTGTAGACATTTCAGCTCAAGCTCAAGCTCAGTATCGGGTTCTGGGAGCCCTCAAGGTTGGGAGGGAGTTTAGCAAGCAAACAAGGTAAAATGGCAGTGGAGTATTACCCTGGACTCAACGGCATTTCTCCATTGTTCTGTCTGCTTTGGGGCAGGGACAATAACACGTCCTGCTGTATTCGTTATTTCAAAGGGCGGTTTAGGATTTTCATTCTCACACACGGTGCACAAAGCAGGACTCAAACCCTCGGTGTAAACTAAACAAGTTGCTCACAGATTCTGGCAGCCACAATGAGCCATTTGGTGTGAGATCCCAGACCTGCCCCTGTCCCTGTCCCAGAGGGAGGGGGGTCATCTGTCATGGGCTGGAACACTGACCTATCAGCTCTTAACTCTCAGACTTTCAGTAACTCTATTATCAGTGCCAGTGAGTGTAATTTAATCAGCCACACTGGGCTGGACCAAAGGCCCATGTAGCTCTGTGTTTTATCCTCTGACAGTTACAAATACCAGGTGCCCCAAAATTAATCAACAAGGCACCACGGGGAGTTGAACCCAGGATCTCCTGTTTACAAGGCAGGTGCTTTAGCCAGCTAAGCCATGGTGCCTGCCTGTGGCTAAAGCACACTGTCTGCCCACACCTGACTCCCTGCCATCCCCACTGGGGCCTGAGAAGTTTTGCTTGTCTTGGATTCTGCAAAGCAGAGGAGCAGGTGAGGTTTTCCTTGCAAGCTCTCTGTGTGTGTGTGTGTGTGTGTGTGTGTGTGTAAATCTTTGGCCAAGTCTGCATGACAAAGTTATTTCAGCATCATTATATTGTTCAGGTGTGTGAAAAATACACAACGCTTCCTCGGTCGGCAGATTTTGGCTGGTGCATACACTGCAATACCACGTCTGGCGACAAAATTGCCCTGTTTTGGTGACAATATAAAACCACCTTGACGAGAGGCCTAGAGCTTTGTGCAGCAAACTTGAAGTGACAAATTGTCAGTGTAAATGCTGCTGGTCATTATATCACCATAACTGGCCTCCACCAGTATCCCACAATGCCTGCTGTGACCTCGCCTGCCCTGCATTCCTGCTACAGAGGCTGGGTCCTTCCTGTTTCATAGCTCCATAAAGTTCTGACTGCTGAGCTGTTATCTACACCGGGATTAGGTTGATAGAACTGCATTGCCAGCCTAAGTAATCTAATTACACCAACCTAATTTCATAGTGTAGACCTGTCCAAAGAATCATACGCACACCTTGGGAGCAAAACTTCACCTGCTCCTCTGCTTTACAGAAGCCAAACATGAGCAATACTTGTCAGGGCCCAGTGGGGATTGGCAGAGAGTCAGATATGGGCAAACACACTGCTTTAAGTAACAGCCAGTACCATGGCTTAGCTGGTTTAAAACACCTGTTTTGTAAACAAGAGAGACAGGAGGAGAAATCTAAGGCCAGCAGAGATAGGGACAATAAGGAGTTTCTAAACATTAAGCGGAAGCAGGGGCTGAATGAGCTCCCCCCTCACATCTAGTGAGGAGCTGGGGGAAAGACTTCAGGAACTTACCGTTTGCTTAGACACACCTACTCTGCCTAGCTATGCAGCATGATGGGGCCACTGTCCCAAAATGACCAGTTTTGGCTGGTGGTGGGTTACAAATCACTTTAGGATTGAATGGAATGAAATGTTATTATCCTTCCTGCATGAGTGAAGGGCAGCAGAACATACCTAGTCCGTCCTGATGGAGGTGTGGGTGGGTGGGTGAGGAATAGCTTTTATTGGACTTTGTAGAAGTGATTGAGAACATCACCCTAACTCAGTGGTCCTCAAACATTTCACACTGTGCCCTCTTAGCCCTGGCTGTGGCCCCTCAGAAGCCGCGGTCAAGAACCGAGGCTGTGAGTGGGTCAGTTGCTTGCTGGGAAGAGGGGTGCAGACAGGGGTTAGGGGGGTCGAGTCCAAGCTGGGAGTCAGGGGCCCAGGCTGAGGGTGGGGTTGGGGAAGAGCTGGGACAGAGTGGGGCTGAGTGCTGCTACCACCCTGCCCTCCATGGGGCTGGCTCAGGCCCTGAGGTGCCCCCATGAATGTTCTTCTGTGTCCCCCTAGGAGTCATGCCCCACATTTTGAGGACCACTGAACCCTACTCGCTAATCAGAGGCTAGTGATGCCAAAGCCCAGGGAAAGGGAGAACAAGTGCGGGGCTCCCAGCACCGGAGCCATGTGAAGGGGTTGCAGGAGAGGGGCAACGGCTGGTGGCACAGGGAGTTAAGGGCAAAGGGGTCACAGGAGGGGCAGGAGTTAGGGGTGAAGGAGGTGCAAGGGTTGGGAGTGCAGGAGCTAGCGGTAAAGGGGGAGTGGGGATTATCCAGGGGCAATGGGGAAGTGCCAAAGTACAAGCTTTGCCCAGGGCACCATTTTCCCTAATGCTGGTCTGAGCAAACAATTGGAAATGACCCTTCAGTGAGACCAGAACCATAGCGTAGAAAAGCCCCTTTGTTAAGTGGTGGTGGCTGAGGGCTTAGGGAAATGGGTTAGAAAACAACGGGTGTCTTTCTCTGGAGGTTTGATTCTTGCCTGCTGGGTAAGGCTGGTGTGTGGTGTCTCCATGGCTGCACTTTCAGTGTCTGATCACCCACAGTGCCCCAGGGAGCCAAGTCTAGACATATTCAGAGGCTCTATGCCAGGGTTTCTCAAACTTCCTTTCACCGCAACCCCCTTCTGCCAAAAAAAAAAAAACCCACTACATGGCCCTGGAAAGAGGGACCAAGCCCCTCCACACTGAGCAGAGGCAGGGGAGACAAAGCCTGAGCCCTGCCCCAGTTGGGGGAGGGCAAAACCAGAGCTTGAGGGATTCAGCCCTGGGTGGTGGGGCTCTGACTTTTGGCTTCAGCCCCAGGCACCAACAAGTCTAATGCCAGCCCTGGGGACCCCATTAAAACAGGGTCACGACCCACTTTGGGGTCCTGACTCACAGTTTGAGAACCCCTGCTCTATGCTGAGAGGAGAGAGTTTTCCTGGGGGTGCAGTTAATCCACTTCCCAAGAGGTGGCAGCGATGTCAGTGGGAGAAGCTATATCGGTGGGTGCGCAAGCTGTGGTGTTTGCCACGTTTAAGAAGTTTAATCAAACCCCATTTTTTAAACCACTTGTGGAGTGGGAATGGCAAAGGATCTCAATGAAGCAGGGTTTGTCCTTCAAAGTCCTGGAGATCATGATTCCATACTCCTTTTGTTATGAGGGTAGAGCTCAGTGGTAGAGTGCTTAACTGCAGCTCAAGTGCTCTTTGGTTCAAACCCCAGTGTCCTCTTATAACATTTTTTCTTTTAAAAAAGGAAAACTTTTTCATTTCCATTCTCCATTCTGTTCAGGAGCTCCACTATACGGGGGTGTTTGATATGAATGTAAACACTCAACATTTTGCTGTCCAAATGCATAAAAACTTAGCAAAGCTGTCCATCAGCTGAAATCAGTTCCAATCCTCTAAGTGTCTAGTTTATGTTTTCATCAATTAAACAAAGGTATCGTACGAATGTACATATGTACACTCTTCTCCAGGAGCTATGCTATGCAGAAGAACAAGCTACAATTCAGGAGTCTGATGACCAAAGAGCCACCAAATGTTCTGAGGGCTGGAGAAAAATGCCTTCTAGGGAGCTATTGAAGGAGCTCAACCTGTTTAGCTTATCAAAAGAAGATTGAAAGGTGACTTCATTGAAGTGTTGAAGGGCCTTAATGGAGAGAAAAGATTGGGTATTAAAGGGCTGTTTAATCTAGCAGAGAAAGGCATAACAAGACCCAATGGCTGGAAGGTGAAAAGAGACAAATTCATATTACAAATAAGATGCAAATATTCAACAGCGAGGATGATTCACCACAGGAACAAGCTACCAAGGAAAGTGATGGATTTGCCATCTCCTGATGTCATGTAATGAAAACTAGATGCCTTTCTGGAACGTGTTTGCCCCAGAAGTAGCTATTGTGTCATATAGGAGGCCTGTGATATGCAGGGGGTCAGATTAGATGCTCTAATGGTCTCTTCTGGCCATAAAGTCGACTAAAATCTGAAAAACTGAGTGTAGCACTGGGAGCAGCGTCTGATGTTTTCCTGTCTAGCCGGCTTGCTGCCTAGAACGAACGCTCCTTGAGTGGGGTGATCCACAGGGAGTAGCTCAAACCTCCAAAGTGCCTGGCCAGGGGCAGGACATTAGCACAGCAAGGGAGGGGTGTGGCAGTGACATCACAAAGGCTTTTTGCAGGACCTCATACTATTGGTCAAAGGTGGTGGGGAGGTGGTGACCTCACAGAGAGATGCTGACATCAGTGAGGCAGGACATGGGCGAGGGGCCAGGGAAACCTCAGAGACCCCTGTGGCTTTGCTTCAGCAAGTCTCCTTCTCCAGGTCTCTCTTTGAGGACAGAGAGAGTATTCGGGTTCACAGACGTGAGCGCCAGGAGGAACCTCTTTCGACTTTTCTCCTTCCCTTTTCCTGATTTTACTAGAAAACAGCCGTCCCTGTTTAGAAGGTAAGAGCCTCCTCTAGGTTTGAAACCTGTTCAGTCTGATCCATCTGGTGACTGTTGAATTCTAGGCATGGAAAACACGAACTTAAGGAGGCAAAATTTTATTCCGCACCTGGGATTTTGTCCCATAGAATCAGTGGGGACATTAGGGTTTGTCCTTTTTGTTTCACCTTTTCCTCCATCCATCCCTTCCTCCCTCCTTTCTCTTTGTCTCTTGCTTCTTTTGTTCTTTCTCCTGTTCCCCTCCCAACACCAGGAGAGAGAGGTGTGTGTGTGTGTGTGTTTGTGTGTGTGTGTTGCGGGGGAGTGCTCGGCAGCTCCCACTGTGGGAGGTCCACCCAAAAATGTGGGGCTGAAATAGTGCTCGGGCAGTGATCCCCACCGGTGACCTGGGCCACCCTTTGGGCTCTCTGGTGAGAACCCTCAGCCTCCCGTCCTCAGTCTCTACCCTGATTGGCTGAGCAGGGGGTTATTGACAGGGAGGAGACTCAGGTCCTTGTTGTTCTCTTTTAACATCGAGTAAATAAGTCAGAACCTGTTATAGGTTTGACAAATTTTGCTGCTTTGCTGCATTAATGGTCTCTGAGCAGTTCATGATTCTCTCTAACATTGCAGTTCTCCTCAAATACTTGCTGAATAATTACTGTGCACTGTTGTTGGTGTGGAGCTCATCTGAGAGCACTTTATTCAGGTCATTCAATGTGTGAAATTCAAGATCGGATGGTTAGTTTGAAAATCAGGGCTCTTGGGTCCTATTCCCAACTCTGCCACTGGCTGGCTGTGTGACCTAAGACAAGTCAATTCTCCTTTCTCAGCCTTAGCTTCTCCCTCTTTCAAGTAGGGATAATAATGATCCTCTCCTACCTACCTCACGGCGGGTGGAGGATGGGGATCCACTGGAGAGTGTCACTAGCAGTATCAGAGGGGTAGCCGTGTTAGTCTGGATCTGTAAAAGCAGCAAAGAGACCTGTGGCACCTTATAGACTAACAGATGTATTGGAGCATGAGCTACTGCACATGGCTAAGCAAAGAGAACAAACCCCAAGTCCCCCCTGTGCTTTGGGAGCCAGGTTTGCGGTGGGAATTCTGTAGTTCAGATGACTTCACGCCTGGGCATTGTGATTCTTTACCAGTTTCTCTGGCATTGGGGCAGTTTTGTGCTCACGACTGTGATGGCCGAGTGGTTAAGGCGTTGGAGCTGAAATCCAATAGGGTTCCCCTGCGCAGGTTCGAATCCTGCTCACAGCGAGGCCTGTGTTTTAGCCAGTCTCTGACCCTGGCAATATCTCTGTACAACCCCCTGAGACACTCTCAATTCTCTCCCCACCCCAAGTAAATCCTGTTCTGCTCCTTTCATAGAGATGCCTGGGGCACCCCCTCACACTGTGTCCCTGAGGGGTCAGGCAAACTCTCAGCACCTGAAGCCTCTGCCACCCACCTGGTGCCCCATAGATCAGCCATAGTCCTGGTTCTGCTCCTCTCTCTAGAGTGCGAAAGGAGCCGAGTCAGTGACTCCATGGGAGCTACGGGGCTGCAGAACCAACAGAGGAAAAATAGGTGCTCAGCGCCCACTGGCATCCAGCTCCCCTCCTCCCCCCCACTACAGGCCTTGCCGACAAGCTCCTCCTCTTCCCCTTCAGCACCTCCCACCTGCCAGTGATCAGCTGTTCAGTGGGGTGCAGGAGGAGCTGGGCAGGGAAGGGGAGGAGCAGGGACAGCAGGAGGTGGGGGAGGGAGAGGAATGGGGCAGGAAGGTGCAAGCCGGGAAGAGATGGGACAGGGGTGGGGGTTTGGGGGAAGGGGTGGAGTGGGGGCAGGGCCTTGGAAGGAAGGGGAAGAGTTGTTCCGGGCCGGCCCTGAAGGGAAGCACAGACTATCACAGTGACAATACAACTGACCAGCCTTGCAGGGGAGGCTGAGGGAGATTCGCACTCACCAGGTCTCTTCTCTCCCCCACGTTGAGCCAGACACTGCTCTCTCCTGGCTCTCACTCTAGCAGCTGGACGCCAAGGAGCCATTTCCCCACAGGAAGTGCATCGAGTGCCCCTGTGGTGCTGGCGCCGCTGCTGCCTGTGGGGCTGGCAGGGGGCCCATGTCTGCACAGACTCTCAGCTGCCAGGCCGGAGGGGGCACTTGGGACCTTACCAGACTGGCTCAGTGAAGACGGGGGGTGGACAGAGCAATACAGACGCTCTCCAGAGCACAGAGCAGCAGCCACCCATGCAGCCAGGCAATGAGCATTTCCCACAGCCTGGAGCCAAGGGGGAGGTGGCAGCTGCTGTTCCAGCTCCTCGGGGACAGGCCCTGTCAGCCAACGGCCACTTCTTACTCCCCACACCTAAGGGCGCCGGGTTCCTCCGGTGGGGGTGTGGAGCAGCCGTTCATTTTCCTGTCCTTTGTGTGTGCAACTGCTGACAAAAACATCCCAGACAGAGAAGCAACAGGCCAAACTACTAGTATGTAGCTGCCAAAGTAGCTCAGTTGGGAGAGCGTTAGACTGAAGATCTGAAGGTCCTTGGTTCAATCCCGGGCTTTGGCAGGTCCTTTCATCTCTCTTTGTGCAGAGGTGGCTTGTTTTCTGGGAGCACAGCAGTGCCTGCACCCAAGGTGAGTCCCTGAACTTGGGCTCTGCAGTAGGAAAACATAAAATGGGCTTCTGCCCCTAGTTGGCCCACTTGACCTTTACCAAGGAGAGATGGGAGCTGTCTTTCCCAATGTAGCAGGAAGAGAGTGAGGCAGGGTGACCCTCAGGGATGGTGCCAGAGGGCTGCTGGGCAGTGACAGGCAGGGATTGGGGATGGAAGCTCCTCTGTGCAGCTGAGCAAGGGCAGTGGCAGGGAAGGGGCATCTGTAAAAGTGACCCAGCAACACCTCTCCTCCTCTGGGCACCTAGAGCAGAGGCGGCTGGTGCTGAGAGCTCCAAGTGAAGGCTTAAAAGCCACAGAGCAACTGAGGTCAGGGCTAGAGGAGGGCAGGACCAGGCCTATGTGTGGCCTTCAGACAGGCACAAAAACACCCAGCCAGGCTGCTCCCTGCCATGCCAAACACCCACTGAAGGTCACCAGCATGTGGGGCGGCTGCTGATGCTCTGTGGCCAACATCAGAAGATGGTAGGAAAGCAGGGCCAGCCCCCATGGTGAGGCCTCTTACCGTTCCCACTCTCCATGATCACTTTTGCAGTGGGGCAGGAGATTTTACTCAAGAGGCTTTTCCCGAGCTGGCGAGAAGCAGAGAAACACCCAGGCTCCGAAGATGCTATGTAGCAAATACCCTCCAGCACAGGGACAGGCGCACACGCTAGCCCGGGCAGCCGCCCATTTTCTTTGGCAAGTCAGGAAGGGCAAAGGCGAGACTGGAAGCATCTGGGGCTCATGCCCCAGCCTTTGTGACAGCCACCCCCAACTCCTTCCCGGGGCTCTAGCTGAAGCCAGAGCATTGGCCTGAGCCGCCAAGAAGAGGTTCCAGCCTTGAAGGGAGCAGGACGTTCAGCACAACAGTAAAACTGCAGAAACACAACCACCAAAGGACTTAAACCCTCAGTCTTCTGACGCACTCTCAGATGCCTTATCCATTAGGCCACATGGTAACATGAGAAAAGGATCCTCCAAGCACTGCTTTGGAAAAGGCGGACATTGTGTTTCTCAGGTCATCTGCTGAGGGGGGCCGAGACTCTCTGGGCACGAGAAGTTGAGTTCCCAGCGACGCGTGAGACTTAATTCTATGGAGCCAGGTGCAGGGCTTTGGCAGGGAGGCTCAGGCATGGGGGATTGGGGTGCAGCGGACGGACCGGCTGTCTAGGTGTAGAGATTTAGTCACACTGAGGCACAGGAGGGAGGAGGAGGAGGAATCCTGCTGACAGGCAGTGGCTGTGCAGAAAGAGGAGGGGTTCTGGGGACTTTTTTTGCATCCCTTTTGCCTGCCTGCTCGCTCTTGTGGTGAACGGTGAAGATGGTCTCACCCAGACCAGATAGCTCAGTTGATAGAGCATCAGGCTCTTAATCTGAGGGTCCAGGGTTCAAGCCCCTGTTTGGGCGCTCAGCTTTTAAGTTGCCTTGTGTGCCAGGAGCCAAATGATTCCTGGTGCTGTCCACCAGCCACATGCCGATTCCCAGAAGCCGTGGCCATCTCCTGCAAAGGTTCCTTTCCTCAGGAATCAGGAGACAGGCCACATCCACAGGAGCAGGCCTAGAACAGGCAGTCTCTGGCTGGCAGGAAGCGCTGTGGGGCCAGGTGCTGAGAAAGCCCAGAGGGGGAGCAGCAGAGATGAGGGGAAGAGAGACAGAGAAGCAATGAGGACAGAGTACAAGTGTACAGGGGGTTCAGGTCTGGCTATTGTGGGGAACTTCCCTGGTTTATACACAACCCTGGTGCAATTGGCCAGAAAAAGAATCTGAGTCCCCACCCCCTTACCCAGAGGCTGCCTGACCCCAAGGAGGCTCTTTCTACTCTCCTGTGTGGCAGAGATCTCGTAACCCCGACAAGGCTGGGCCCAGGAATCCTGGGGGGTTTGATGACCCCCAATCTTGTCATGATCACTTGAACAGGGCTACAGTGTCCCCACTCTGGGCAGTTCCCTGACCCACTCCTCATTGCATGTGCTTCAAGCAAACACCATTTATTACCCAGCAATCCATGTAAAACACAAGGAAAGATGGGAAAGGAAAACACGTCACCCTGTTCTGTGGCGCAGGGAGATCACAACCCGCGTCTCTGGAGGGTCAGGGCAGGTCACAGTCTCTCCCTCACATGTCCCAGGCCTCCTCCCCCGGCCCTGGCTGTGCTGCAGGGACACCATGGGCTGGACACTTGCTCTGGCAGTGGCCACACGCTCTAGGTGACAGGCCCCTTGTTCCCAGTGTCAGCCCCCATGTAGGGAATATGATCCCCCCACCCCCAAAAGTCTGGCCTGCAAGATCTCTTGACGGGTGGCATCTCCTTGCACTGGGCCTTCTGCCCAGGGTCCCCCTCGCCCTCCCACGCTGCTCACTGCACCCACCTCCAGCCCCAGTGCTGCTGCGGCTCTGCCTCCAGCTCCCTGGGCTGCTCCTCTGGCTCCGCTTGCTGCAGCTCTTCTCCCAGCACAGATCTGCTCCCTGGGCAGCTTCTACGGCTCGTGCTGCTGCGGCTCGGCTCCCAGCACAGATCTGCTCTGGTTCTCCCTGGCTGGTGCAGCTCTGCTCCCCGGCTCTTCTCGGGCTCCTGCTCTCTCCTTAGCTCCGCCCCACTCTGGCCCAGGCAGTTCCAGCTCCCACGGAGGATGGGACCCCCTGGCCTGGTGACTCCCTCATTACACTGCCTGGCCTGTCAGTGCAGCTAACTTGGAGCTTTGGCCTCTCCCCATTGCCCCTGGGGACTGTCAGTCTCAGGGGCCTGATTTCCCATTGGCCCTTTTCCCTTCTATTGGGACTGGGAACTAGCCAACCAACCCCCCACTAAGTTTTAGTAAGGGGCCAACAGTCCCTTACATGAGCCAGCCCCATGCGGGTCACCGATGTGCAGAGAAAGCAGCACAAGCTGGTCCCATGATGTAACGGGCAGCACTCAGGACTCTGAATCCTGCAATCTGAGTTCAAATCTCAATGGGACCTTGTGGTAAAGCCCTGGAGCTCCCAGTGCTCAACTTCCCTGTCTCCAGCTGTGCACGAGCAAATCTTTTCCCTCCTGCTGGGTGACTCGCCCACTGGAGCCAGGTCTTGGGTGGTGAATGGCCAAAATTGCTTGGGGCTCTAGAACTTGTTACGCTGATGCCTGTGGTGTGACCAAGTGGCTGGGATTCTTGCTGCTTCACATGAGGCCCACAAGTTTGGCCATTTTGCTTGCAGCCACATGTTACCTCTTGTCCACCTGGCACTTGAAGGAAGGAGGGCCAGGGCCAGGCTTGATAGTCAGGGCTAGGCAGGAGGGAGGCAGAGTCCCAGGCTGGAGCCCAGCACCTCTCCTCCTCTGGGCACCTAGAGCAGAGGCGGCTGGTGCTGACAGCTACAAGGGAAGGCTTAAAAGCTACAGAGCAACTGAGGGTGAGGCAAGAGGAGGAGAGGACCATGCCTATGTGTGGCCAGCAGACAGCCACAAAGACACCCGGCCAGCCTGCTCCCTGCTATGCCGAACCCCCACTGAAGACATGCTTAATCCACTTGCTGATTTGGAGGAAAACCTGTCAAAATCTGTGTGCGAGGAGAACCTGCTTGGCTTGGAAGGAGCGAGGAAAAAGAGCGAGTGAAAAAAATAATCAGCAAGAGAGAGAGCGAAAAGAACGTGAAAGGCAGAGAAAGAAATAAAGGGAGAGAAAAAAACATTAGAAAAAGAAGGAAAGAAAGGAAGAGCGTGAAAGGTAGAGGGGAAAAAAGAAAGCAAGAACATACAAGCTAGAGAAGGAAAGGAATGAAAAAGAACGAATGAGCCACAAGCGCTAGTTGAAGATGGAATGGGACAGTCAGAGAAAGGACAGAATGACCCGTTAAGTAAGGTTGCACCCCAGATTCTCCATGTTGGGGGCACAGGCCCCCCATTTCCATCCTGGCCCTGCTTGGGTTGACCATCCATAGGTGCCTATTGGCACCCCCATGCTCCGAGGAGGGGACAAGCCCCCCCATACCCTCCCCTCGGGACACGGACTCTCCCCAATCATGACTCCCTTCCCGCACGCTCCTGGGAATGGGGGGAAGGTGGAGGGAAGGCGTGTGCTGAGCAGCACTGTGGGAGTCTCTCTCTGGGGCGAAGGAAAAGGATTTTTTTTTGTACCAGAAGGAAAGAGCAGGGGGCGGGGGCATTTGTGGAGCCGGTGCGCACACCAGAGAGAGGAACTGAATGCAGTCCAGCATGAGCCCAGTGCCAGTTGGAGCCGAGACGCCTGCATCTGGAGGACCATCTCCAGAACCTACCTTGATGGTGCCGTCCATCACCGCTCCCACATGGAGCTTCCCACCTAGACCTCCCTGGACGGGATGAGGTGGTGCATTGGCAAAGGGGGCTGTTTGAGCGTGTGTGTGCGTGTGTGTGTGTGTGTGCGCGTGTGTGTCTGCACACATCTAATTTTGGTAAGTGATGTCACAAACTGCTGGGTTTCCTATTGGTGTGACTGATTTTTGCAAAGCTCTCCCCCCCACACACACACACATCTTCTTTTGGCGCTAGGGCTGGGTGGCTTTCAGCAGTGGCACAAGGGGCTCAGGGCGGAGAATCGGGGAGCTGGGGGAGGGGGAAGGGTGCACGGGGGGTGTGTGTGTCACCAGGATAAGAATCACATTTAGCCCTTGCACGGCAATGGTGGTGCACTCACGCACTGCCACGCCATCTAGTATCACAACTACTTATCTGTACAACAGCAGCACCTACAGAGACCGGCGCAGAATCACACCCTGCTTGTGCCGGGGGCTGCACAGACACAGAGACAGTCCCTAGCCCAGCTGAGATCAGGCCCCGTTGTGCCAGGCGCTGCCCAGACACAGCGAGAGACAGGCCATGCCCCAGAGAGTTTACAGGCTCCACACCCAAAAAGTGGGAGGAGAAACAGACCCAGTGTCACACAGCAGCACTGAGAGTAGAACCCAGGAGTCCTGGCTCCTCCTGCTCTAACCACTAGACCCCCCTCTGCTCCCAGAGTTGGGGACAGAACCCAGGAGTCCTGGCTCCCCAAAAGGTGGGGAGTGGGGTCTAGTGGTTAGAGGAAAGGAAGATGGGTGTCAGGACTCCTAGGTTCCAGTCCCAGCGCTGGGGTTAGAGTGGAGTTTCGTACGTTAGCACAGGTGGGGCTGGGAGCCAGGACTCCTGGGTTCTTCCCATCCCCCCCTGAACCACCTTGCACAGCAGGAGGGGGGCTGGGCAGGAAGCGGTGATGGGGTGAAAACTACCAAGAAATGCAAATCCTGGAAGGAGCCTGTGCCAGGAACCGGGCGGTACAGAAACCACGGCCCCCACCTCTAACCCCCCCTTGGCTGGCACTGGATCATGCCCCCAGTGCACCCCCAATCCACCCCCTGTGAGCCCTGGGGGGCAGGGAATAGCCATGGTGCTGGGCCCCCCATCCAATTGAAGTATTCAGTGTCGCAGTGACCCAAGGTGTGTGCACAGAATGGGGATGGAGTATGGGTGGGTGGGAGATGGATGGATTGATTTCTGCATGTGCTTGTGTGGTTTTCTGTAAGAGGTGTGTGTGTGTGTGTGTGTGTGTGTGTGTGTGTGTGTGTGTGTGTGTGTGTGTTATTACAGCTGTGGGTGTTGTGTTTGTGGCTGGATTTGTGCATGTGTTTGCATCTGTTAGGAGTTGTGTTGATGTTGACTGGATTTGTGCAGGTGTTTGTGTATGTTTGCAAGTGTGTGTGTGTGTGCGCGCGCACGCGCGCGCATGCTCTGCTGCTCTCTTTCTGCGCAACAACCATTTCTCTGTATGTCACAGCCCCCATACCGTCGACCCCGGTGGTGATTTCCCCGTCTTACAAGGGCTGGCTGGCCTGACCCTTCTCCCCTCTGCGGAGTGTGACGGGGGCTGCAGCTCACCCCCTGTGGGGCAGGAGGGCCCAGGTGCAGGCACTGGGCTGCGATGCACCTGGAGAGCAGCTCAGGTGAGGTGGGGCAGGGCCTGTGGTGTCCGTTCTGTGTTGCCTGGTGCTGGGCCATTGCACAATCCCCAGCCACGCCGCACAGCGCCCCCCGAGAGGGGGCAGGGGGCCGAGCAGACGATCCAGCACGAGGGGGGTGAGGACGTGTGGTTGGGAGGAGGAAAAGCCTTGGGCTGCACTGGGGGAATGCAGAGCAGGGGTGACACCCCAGAAACCTGCAGCAAAGGGATGGACAGGTGGGGTGGGTGGATAGAAGAGGTAGCGGGACTAAAATCTAAAAGGGGAGTGTGGGGTCTAGTGGTCAGAGCGGGGGGTTGGTGGTCAGAATTCCTGGGTTCTATCTCCAGCCCTGGGAGGGGAGCGGGGTCCAGTGGTTACAGTGTGTCGGGGGGAGAGCCAGGACTCCTGGGTTCTCTCCCTGGCTCTGACGCTCTCTTGTGCAATCCCTCGGCAGTTACCCAACTCGCCAGCTTGTGGGAGCGAGGGGCTGGGGCTGGGTTGTGACACGGCCCAGAGTCCTGTACTGCCCCTTTGTTACCCAACCGGGGCAGGGTGGGGGATGGCCTGGGAGACCCGCTAAGAAAGGCATTTCTGGTGGGTTTATGTGTGGGTCACGCTGCCCCCTCTAGGTCAGAACCAGTCTCAGCCTGGGTCAGACCCTGGGAGCCCAGCCCCCTCTGTCGCCACGGCGATGTCTATTGGTCTCCTGGAAAGGTCCATTCTTATTGGTAGCTGTCCAGTGGCAGTGAGTTCCACAGGACTCGGCACAGGCTGTGTGGGGCAGGAGGTCCTTGTGTTGGGAGCAGTGGGAGTGAACTGTGTGCGGTTGTGTCTCTGAGCACAATTGTGGATATTCTGGTGTGTGTGTGTCTGTGTGTGATTGTGAGTATGGCTGGAGATGTGATTGTTTCTCTCTTTGGAGGGTTGGGCTAGCATGCCCCTCTGGGTGTGTTGTGTGTGAGTGTTCTTGGGATTGTGTGAGTCCCTTTGTGCATCAATGTGTGTGTGTGTGTGTGTGTGTGTGTCACTTGCTGCAGGATACAAAATCCTGCAAAGCCACCACACACACACACACACACACACACTCACACACAGAGCAGGGCTCAGCCCCACCAGCAGGGGGCAGCAGAGACACACACGACTCTCCTGGGCCAGCTTGGACAATTTCCCATCACGACCCGGCACAGTGCTGGTGCCCCCACACGGGGGTGGGCAGCGACCGGGCGGGGGGGGGGCAGATGTGCTGGATTCAGAAGGAAGCACTTTGGAAAAATCAGTCACGGCCCTTAGCAGAGCTGGGACACAGACCCAGTGACCCCTGCACCACCCTGGGAGGGGAGTGGGGTCGAGTGGTCAGAGCAGGAGGGGGCTGGGCACCAGGACCCCTGGGTTCTACCCCTGGCCCTGGGAGTGGAGGGGGTCTAGAGCAGGGGGACTGGGAGCCAGGACTCCGGGGTTCCATAGGGGAGACTGTTTTTTCTTGTGCTTCCCTCCCTAGAGATCCCAGCCCAGCCCCCTAGTGGAGAGTGAGTGGGGGAAGTTGCTCTCCCACTTCAGAAACATGATTCAACCTCCCCTCCACCCATGGGCTGTGACATCATGGAACCTCCCCTCCCCCAGGCAGACAGTAGAAGCCCCGCCCACCAGAGAAGGGGGAGGGTCTAGTTGCACCCACAACAAACCCACTCATGGTTGCAAAAAAACCCCCACAGCCCCACAAACCACTGCTAGGACAGGATCTGCTGCTTTCCTTGGTCACCATGAGCTGCTCCCCGCCAGGCTCAGTGGCAATCACTGCCCCGAAGTGACTCCGGAGCAGGCACCCACAGCACGAACTCCCCACACCGGATTCTGTCCACACGCAGAGAATTCTCTCCGCCGGGCTCCTTCGGTTCCTCTCGCTGCTCTCCGTCCTGCCGCCAGACACTGCTCATCTGCATAGCCCCGCCCATGGACACATGACACCTTCTGTCGTTTTGGTCTCAAGTGAAGGAGTTGCCTGCGGGGAGTGAGCACGTCACCACACGTCACAGACCCAGCGTACGTCACAGCCGCCGGGCGGGGATTGTCTGTGAGCCCCGCGCTGGGGGCGGGGCTTCAGGGAGAGACCCAGCCCCATAGACAGCCTGGGGCAGGGAGATATCGGGGGAAGGGATGGGGGAATGGGGGGGCGGGAAAGGGAGAGACCCAGCCCCATAGACCTGTAGGGGCAGAGGATCTTGGAGTCAGGAGGGGAGAAGGGAGCTTGGCAGAGACCCAGCCTGGGGTGGAGGGAGACATGTTGGGGGGGGTGAAATGTTGGTCCAGGGAAACTGAGTCACTCCCAGGACATCGTGTGCAGGGGAGAGCACAGGGGCAGGGAGAGAGCCCCAGCCCCACAGAGCCCCAGAGGGATATTGGGGGCAGGGGAGGGGATGGACGGGGGAGAGACCCAGCCCCATAGACCCCTAGAGGCAGCGGGATATGGGGGGGCAGGAGAGGGGATGGCAGAGGAGACACCCATCTCCATAGACCCCCAGAGGCAGGAAATGAGGGGAGAAGGGGGGAGGGAGGGATCCAGCCCTATAGACCTGTAGGGGCAGGGAGATATTGGGGGCAGGAGGGGAGAAGGGGGGTTGGCAGAGACCCAGCCCGGGGTGCAGGGAAATGGGCTGGTTTGGAAGGAACTGGGGAGGAGAAGAGACACAGGGCAGGACACACGTTGGGACAGGGAAACTGACTCACTCCGAATACATGCGGAGCAGGGCAGGGCGGAGGCAGATCATGCTGGTCCCAGGGTAATTTCGGGGGGTTCTGATTCCCCACTCAGCCGGGGGGGGGCTCCCCTCTGGGCTGAGGAGCCCTGGGGTGGGGCGGGTGCAGGGGCTGGGTGTGTGTGTCAGGCTGGGGGAGCTGCCTGGGCAGAGGGGCTGGAACCAGGCGCAGCTGCCGGCGGCAAGCTGCAGGGGGCGCCCTGCTGGTCGCAATGAGGGCAGCAGGCAACTCAGCCCCTCCCCCACTCTACCCCCCTAGCCCCACTCCCCTCCTAGAGCTGGGGGAGAACCCAGGAGTCCTGGCTCCCAGCCCTGCCCCTCTCCCGTATTTCCATATGGCTCCATCCAACAGCCCCGCCCCCGCGAGTGGGGAGAGACGAGGCCAAGGGAGAAGCAGGCGGGGTGGGGGGGCCGAGACCGGGATGTGAGTTCGCCTCAGGAGCCGGAGGGGGGCGGGGCCGGGGCTCTCTGGGAGGCGGGGTGGGGATGAGTTGTAGTTCCTGGCTCGTCTCAGAGCGGAAGTGACGCAACTGTTGCTCAGACAACGCGCCACCTCCCGGTGCACTCTGGGAAGCGTAGTTCTCTGTCTCTCTCTCACACGCGGCCTCTATTGGAGGAGGGGCCGTTTTTCGTCACTTCGCCGCGCCCCTCCCCGCTCCCTGATTGGCGGAGAGAGCGCGGGACCGGGACTCGGCGGGGGGGGGGGAGGCCCCGGTTCCCTCGCCCCGAGGCTTCATTGCTCCCCGCCCCCCCCACCCCCCCTGGGCGCGCGCTGCGGCCGTTGGGATTCGAATCCCGCTGGTGGCCGGGGGGGCTGCGCGGCTCAGTCCCCGCGGGGGCACCAGTGGGACCCACCCGGGCGCTGCTGGGGGTCCCGGAGTGGGGGGACGCGGCTCGGGGGCAGCCGGCAGGGCAGGGCTGGTCCGAGGGGCGCTGGGGGCGGGGCGGCGAGTGGTGGCTCCGCACGGGGGGGCCGGGGGCTCAGACCCCCAGTTCCAGGCGCCATCAGCCCCTCCCCCTCCTCTCCCTCTGTAGGGCCCTGACAGCCCCTTCAGGCCCCCCAGTGTCTCCCCGTCTGTTGTGACCTTCTCGCCAGCCCCTCCCCCATCTGTGGAGATCCCTCAGCCCCCGGCGTCCCCTTCCCCCATCCTGTCCGCTCTGCCCGGCCTTTCCCTTCGCCCCCCTCCTCCCTCAGCCCCTAATTGCCTCCAGCCCATTAATCCATTGCTGGGCCCCACTTCCCCATCCCCCCACTGCCCCAGTCCATCCCCAGGGTGTGAGGTTCCTCATCTCCAATCTCTGCTACACCCAAACCTGCCAGGTTCCCCTTTTCAGCCACTGTGGGGTCCTCCAACCCGCCCCCACCCATCCACTCTGGGCTCTCTAAATCCCACATTCCCACAATGCACCTTGGTAACCCCACCCTCCTCTATCCCTAATCCCCCTAGTCCCTTCCCTTGGGTCCCCCTGGACACCCCAACCCACAGTCTGGCCCCCACATACATCCCAGTCACTCATTCACACACTGAGCTAGTTCTTCAGGGGCCCCTACAGCCCACCAAACTCCTCCATCCATGGCTGGAGTTGCTGCGATGTTCTAGCGGAGTCTATTCTTTCTCCCCTGTAGATGACGATTTTCCCCACTGCAGTTAGTTGCTCTTTCTCTGCTTCCCCATAGCCCCTCCCCACTGATAGTGACCCCTGCTGGCCAGGCACGGGAGTGTCCTGTAGGTGCCTTCTTGTAGGAGCAGTGACTCCTGGTGGCGAGGGGCAGCAATGCCTGGCACGTATCCACCTAGCATTGCTGCAGCGCCCCCTGGTGGCCACTGAGGGCAGTTCCCTGTGTGACCCCACCACTGCCATTGCGCCTCTGAGCGCTGGTGGGTAGGTGAGGCAGGGCCCTGTATGTATATCAGCCATTGGGGCAGTGCCCTCTGCGTATCCCACTCTCATCTCGGTGACTCGTGTTGCCCAGGTGGGGCAGTCCCCTGTGTGTATTTACTCCCCCCAACCCCTGCATTGGGCCAGTGAGCACTGGTAGCCAGAGGAGTCAGTGCCTGAGGTGTGTTCTTCACCTCCCCCAAGGTGTCAGGGTGCCAGGGTGGCCGTGTCAGGCAGTGCCCTGGGTATCTTCCTACCCCTTTGTGGCAGTGAGCCCTGCTCCTGGTGTGTGTCACTCCCCCACTAGGGATGTGCACTGGTGGCCAAGTGGGGCAGTGCCCTGTGTGTAGCCCCCTCTCTCCCTGCCCCCACCCCCCAGGGTGACCAGATAGAAAGTGTGAAGAATCGGGACGGGGTGGAGGGTAATAGGCACCTACATAAGAAAAAGCCCCGAATATTGGGACTGTCCCTATAAAATCGGGACATCTGGTCATCCTATCCCCTCTACCCCTGAGCCAGGTATGGCAGGCACTGATCCCTGGCATCCCCGTGGGGCAATACCCTCTGTATATCCCCCAATTGGGGCAGTGACCCCTGCTCGTCAGGTGGGGCAGTGCCCTGATGCAGTTTTTCTCACCCCAGTGGATATTGCAGCCCTTAGTATAGAGGTTTGTTCTTTAAACATGGGGTCAATCTCCTGTGGGGTTGGGCCACAGGAGAGCCCCATGCCCCTTCCTGTGCTTCTAACCCTGCACTGTTCACCCTGCGTCCTCCCCCACGCCCCAACCCTGTGCCCCCCTCTGGCACCCCTAACCTCTGGCACCCCAAACCCTGCACCTCCTCCAGCACCCCTACGTCCCTCACCCCTAACCCTGTGCCCCCCTGAATCCTAAACCTGTGACCTCTGGCACCCCTACACCCCAACCCTGCACCCCCCTCCTGCACCCCTCACCCTGCCCCCTAACCCCTGTGCCCCCTCCTGTCCCCCTAATCCCTGCACCCCCCCTCTGGCACCAAACCCCTGAACCCCCTCTGGTGCCCCCAAGCTCTGCACCCCAAGCTCTGCACCCTTAACCCTGTGCCCCCCTAACCCTGTGCCCTCCTCCAGTGCCCTTAACCCCTGCCTCCTCCTGCACCCGTAATCCCTGCACTGTGCCCCCTTTTCCCCTAACCCCTGCACCCTCTCCTGTGCCCACTTGGGGAAACTGACCTGGATGCACGGAGTAGCTGGCATTGCTACTCGCTCCCCCCGCCGCCCCTGAACACTGCTCCTCCGCACATCGCTAGGGGGCTGTGAGGGGGGGAGCAAGGAGCGACATGGGGGCTCCCTGCCTCCAGGTCACCTTCCCCACCTGGGCTGCTGCTCTCTGTCCTCCCCTTATGCAGCCCAGGTGGGGAAGGTGACCTGGAGGCAGGGAGCCCTGATGTCGCTCCTTGCTCCCCCCTCACAGCCCCCTAGGGGGGCACGGAGGAACATTGGGGGGAGCAGTATCCGCTCATCACCGCTCTCTCCCCCTTCTCTTCCCCTCCCTCCCCCCATGCTCCTATGCCGGGAGGGAGCAGGGAGAAATCTGGGCACCACCCCAAGCAGCTCTCCCCTGCCAGCCGGGAGCAGTTTCTGACTTTACACCAGCAGCACACACCTCTCTGCTACCGTACAGCACCGCCCTTGACCATGGTACCCCTGGGTCATTCCCTGGTGTCACCCACCCCTAAGGCTGGCCCTGGCTACGGGCTTCAGAGGGAATGACCAGACCAGGTGGCCATGGAGAGCTCCAGCCCCTGTTCTCCCCTCCCAGCTTCTAGCAATCAGAGGCCAGGGACATGCTTCCATGCTGATGACAGGTACTGCTCCATAACAAGCCAAAGTACCTTCATATTCCTCATCTGAGTCAGATGCCACCCACCGAAGATTGATTTTCCTGTCTAGTGGTTCAGGTTCTGTAGTGTCTGCATCAGAGTGTTCCTCTTTGAGGACTTCTGACAACACGTTTCACACCTCGTCCCTCTTGGATTTTGGAAGGCTCTTCACATTCTTAAACCTTGGGTCGAGCGCTGTAGCTATCTCTAGAAATCTCACATTATACCTTCTTTGTGTGTTGTCAAATTTGCAGTGAAAGTGTTCTTAAAGTGAACAACATGTGCTGGGTCATCACCCAAGACTGCCATAAAACGAAATATATGGCAGAATGCGGATAAAACCATGGAGCAGGAGACATACAGTTCTTCATCAAGGTCTTCAGTCACAAATTAATGCAATTTTTTTTAACGAGCGTTTTCAGCATGGAAGCACGTCCTCTGGAATGGTGGTTGAAGTATGAAGGCATATGGATGTTAGCATATCTGGCACGTTAATACCTTGCAACGCTGGCTACAAAAGTGCCATGAGAGAGCCTGTTCTCACTTTTAGGTGACGTATATAAGACACGGGCAGCATTATCTCCAGTAAATGTAAACAAACTTGTTTGTCTTAGCGATTGGCTGAACAAGAAGTAGGACTGACTGGACTCTAAAGTTTTATATTGTTTTCTTTTTGAGTGCACTTCTGCAACAGCAAAAAAAAATCTACATATGCAAGTTGCACTTTAACGATAAAGAGATTGCACTACAGTACTTTATATTTTACAGTGTAAATATTTGTAATAAAACTATATATAGTGAGCACTGTACACTTCATATTCTGTGTTGTAATTGAAATCAATATATTTGAAAATGTAGAAAAACAAAAAAATTAAATTAGTATTCTATTGTTTAATGGTGTGATTAAAACAGATTAATCATGATTTTTTTAAAGTTAATTGCGTACGTTAACGGCAATTAATTGACAGCCCTAGATTTGAATTTTTCTGTCACATGCAGGACAAGCTGGAATATCCGTGTGCAGGGAAAGAGCCTGGGGGGAATTGTCAGAACAGGAAATAATTTCACAGCACATGTCCCCAATTGCCCTTTTTGCCCTAACAGGCTGCAGCGCAACATCCATGTTTTGCTCCAGCTCATTCCATCCTTCCAGGGGCCGGGGAAGGGAAATGGCTGCAGTGGAGCCAGTTGAGGGAGGGATTAGCAGGGAGTTGCTGGCGGGTTCCCTTGGCGGGGAGAAAGGGCAGTAAATACACAGGGGGTGGGAACTTCCAGGAAGGTTGGGCTGTGTGGGAGAGGGCAGGAAATCCCCAGGGTGGGGGACAGGGTGGGGGACAGGGTGTGACAAACCTGCTGGGATTTGTTTACTGTGAAGCTCCAGCATTTCTCGTGTGGCCACCAGGGACTTTTATTGTGGCCACAGCCTCCCAGGCTGTAACTGAGGGGGAGTCGGGGGCAGCAAAGCAGCAGCTCTTTCCCCGGGCTGCCTGCAGGGGCTGGTCCCTACCCCCTTCCGGAGTCATAAACACTGTAGGAGCAGGCAACCAGCGGGAGTTCCCCTCCTCCCCACGTGCGGTGGGGCTCAGGCTTCAGGCTTCTGCTCCGGGATGGTGGGCGGCAGGCTCAGTCAAGATACATGGAACGTAGGCTGGGTGGGGAGAAGTCTGTGTAACTCATGCAGTTATTGATATACATGTGACTCGAATATTACCAATCTGTGTGTCCCTCCCACACACACACACACAAACCACCCCAACCAACCATCTCCCAAACAGACCCTCAGTCCAAAAAGCATTCATCCCTCATGTTGTTGAAGAGAGTCATAACAAACATAAGAATCCCAGCTTTTAAAACAATCCTCCAGCAAGACAAAGAAACTCACATGTGTAAACTCAGAAAACACCCCCAAAAATTTTTAACAATATGTTGTCATGAAAAAACCAAAGTGCTAAAAATACCTGATTTTTCAGCTACTTTCAGAAAAATCTTCTCAAATCAGCATCTTTAGAGTCAAACTTTTTCTACCTTTTTAACCAAACAATTCTCCCTAGAGGAAGAGGCACTGGTCCTGGAAACACTGCAATACCAGGTCAATGCATGGGGTGGATAGAGCAAGCTCTTATTCCATCTCCTTGTTTCAAAAATCAATTTAATATACAGTCCTCAAATAAAGGACCTATCAGATATTAAACTGATAAGAACAGATTTAAATTTTATTAGAGAATATTTAAAATAAACGATACAAAGTGTTTGAAGCATCAGTTATTGTGTCATTGGGGGTAACATACAGGTTGTGGGGGGATGTTAGCATTTTGGTGTTAGGCAGCATATACATATACACAGTCTGTCATGTCCCCAATGCGGGGTATACGGTGGGAGAGTTCAAGGTACAGCCAGCAAGCAGTGAGGGCACATCACTCATACAAACAGGTTATGGATAGTCGTGGGCGTGAGTAAATGAGCGGACTGGGTAATGGTGATAGGGTGCCCCTCACAGGGCAGAGTTCAGTTTGGTTGGTTCAGGGCTCAGGGGATAAAGTCCAACAGGGGAAGTTTACAGGTCTCTTCCCCCTTGCGGGTGTGTGGAGTCACGCCGGCTCACTCTTGGTATTGACGGTGGCCGGTGACGTGCTCTGTGTAAATGTCTCTGGACCACCGAATAGCGTCCGAGACCATTAGGCATCTCATGAGCCGCGCGTAGCGACGGCCCACCCCAGAGGTCCGCAGCACGCGCTCATTAACGGGGTCCCAGGCGCCCAAGGCCCCAACGATCAGAGCGTCGGTGTAGACCTCGTAGCCCTTTGCTCGCAGGGTGTCAGCCAGGGGAGCGTACTTTTCGAGTTTGCGGGCTCGGGCTTGGCGGAAGGCCGTGGTCCTATTCTCGAACGGGATCGTCACGTCGACGAGGATGATCTTTTTCCGGTCCTCATCCGTGACGATGATGTCCGGGCGCAGCGGGCTGTCGGTGCCGGGGATGGCACGATTGACAGCGATCTCTCCCAGGTGCGGGGCGATGGCCTTCACCAGGCGGTCCTGGACGGCGTTGTGGCGCAGCTGCCAGGCTCTGCCGTGGGGTCTGCAGCTGCACAGGACGTGGGGCAAGGTCTCCATGGCGTACCCGCACCTCCGGCAGCGTTCGTCCGGGTTCCCATGGCGGATGGCTCCATTGAGGGGGACACAGTTCAGTCGGGCGCGGTGTATGAACCGCCAGTCGGCGAAACGGATGAAGCTGCCTGAGGGGAGGAAGTGGTTGCTGGAGTCCCACCTGCTGGTGACCTCAAAAGCCTTGCCCTGGTCCGGCTTTTTCTTCAGGGTGTCCACGTAGAGCGCGCGGGTGGCGGCCTTCAGCGACCTCTCCAGCATGCCTCTGGCTCCAGGGCTGACGATGGTGTTGTCCTCCGTCCCGATCTGCGGTATCAGGACTCCTAGCTCCCGCCGATCTTCGCTCCATACCCAGCGGCAGCCCAGTCGCTTTCCCAGTCGGCGGGTGGCGTTGCGGGCGCGGGTCCACAGCGAGGCGACGTCGCCCCTGAACGGGCCGAATTCTCCATCCAGGGAGCCGCTCAGGAAGGTGGCCACGTCTTGGTCGGAGGGGGGTCTGCCGATTCGCCTCGCGGTGGCGGCGCGCAGGGCGGTCGTCGCGATGTTCTTAACTGTGGCGTCCGGGCACGTCAGGAGGCGGAAGGCATGCGTGATTACCGCGATGTCGCAGAGGTCTCCCATGCGGGGGACGTTGGCGCCCCCGTGACGGTGAGCGATGTATACGAGCTCATTGCTGGCGTTCTGGGGTAGGGACAGCCACTTCTTCACCAGCTGCCGGATGTTGTTGTCCGCCTTGTTGAGGGGCACCTTTGCTACGGCGGATCCTCTCAGGACGAAGGCGATGCGGGGGATCAGGAAGGTGTTGAGGGCATTGATTTTCTGCCATGGCGCCAGCAGGGATGCGTCGATCTTGGCGGCATCCTGCAGGATCTCCCGGATGGTGTCCTCGGGGGTCTGCCGGACGCGGAAGCCCGTCGGCGTGCCGAGGTGCTGGTACGCCTGCCCCTCCGCCATGGGGACAACGGACTCGCCCTGGATAAGGAACTCCGTCGTCAGCACTGAGTCCCTCTTGTTCCCGTCAACATGGAGGGACGCGCACTTCTTGGCGTTGAAGCGGAGTCCCGTCCAGTCTGCGGCTCTCCCAATGGTGTCGAGCATGCCCTGGAGTCTCTCGGGGTCGTCCGCGATCAGGACCAGGTCGTCCGCGTAGGCCAAGACGCTCACTCTCTCGCCATGTAGGTCGAAGCCGTCAGTGCCGTCGGAGATCGCCCGCAGGAGCGGCTCCATGGCGAGGTTGAAGACGATGGGGCTGAGGGGGCAGCCCTGCTTCACGCCGCTGCGGATAGGAATCTCGGCGGTCTCTCCTTCCACCGAGCGGATGGTGGTGCTGCAGCCCTCATAGAGTTCCCGGATCAGGCGAAGGAAGGTCTCCGGCATCCCGAACTCCCGTAGCGTGAGTATCCGGGAGTTTGTCTGGCGGCAGGCGGATAGCAGGGCGGTCCACTGGTAGCTGGGGAGCGTGACGCCTGCTCCCCCGCGTGGTGGGGTCTCGCTCCGTTGGTCTTGGGATGCGGGAGCTGCTTGCTGTAGCACCTCGGTCTCCAGGCTTCCTGGCTCGGCATGTCCCTGGGACCCTAAGGGCTACTATAGCCGGGAGCCTGGGCAGGGCAGCAGAGTGCTCCTGGACAGGGGTTGGTTCCCTGAGCTGTGGTGCAGGAGCCACAGGGTCTATCTTATGAGACATTATAAGGTCCCCTCAGTATGTATCTCATATTAAAAGAGATTAAACTGATAAGAACAGACACTACGCTTTTGATCTTAGCTCCAAGGAGCAGAGAAGCAATGCTGAGAGTTTCGGATGCTAGGCAGCCGCTCTTCCCCCACTGCTTTCTACTTCAGCACGAGGAGCTCCCAGACACGCACCAAACACCATTCACGACACTTGATAACTAGGTAACTCGAAGTGATGATCACTTCCCCGAAGTGACTCCACTGGAAGAATTCAAAGCAAGAGCCCTTAACACACAATTCTGTTCAAAGACAGAGAAGTCTTTCAGCCTCCTTCCTCTTGCTGGTTTCCCTATATGCTCCGAATTTGCATAAACCCACCCACTGACCTGTGACTAACAATCTCTCACTGTTAACTCTTACGCAAAACAGGCCAAAGAAAGCCTATGCAAGCGCTATACCGCAGCCCCAATGCTCTTTTCTGCTCCTTCTCAAATGTACACACAAGTGTTTTGCTCCATACCAGTCCAGTTTCTTGTCTAACCACTGCACACGCATGGTATAACCCTACCCTGAGCTGATTCCCGACTTTTGCGCTCAATCCAGGAAAACGAGAATTGAGAGAGAAGATGTGCAGGGAAGTCTTCCTCAACTTGCACTCCACTCCGCAAGGGCCTTTCGGGCTCTTCTGTGGACTTCAGGTTCCATTTGATTGCCAAGGTTTATGGTCTTATTAATTAGCCATCTCCTAATGCAAGGATGCTACATGTCAGACTAAAGATCCATTTTCCAAAAGAGCTGAGAAACAGAACTAAAGCTGAGCCTGAGGTGTTACATTTCCATGAGCATCCAGAATCTGAGTGTGCCCTGCCAAGTTCAATGCTTCCGAAAGAAATCAGAAAATAAGGAGCCCGTCAGGGCCCCCTGCTAGCACCCAGATCTAGTCAATCTGTAGGGAAATAAGGAAAAGGCGATGAATAAAGAAGTCAGGAAATAACAAGCAAATGAAGAACGGATTTCTCTCCAATTTACCATGTTCTCAGCTACCAATCAAAGTTAAAGACCTAAAGTCGACCTATCGGCATAAGTACAGGTGGTTGAATGGAAGTTAAAAGGAGCTGCTGTGGCAAGTGTTAGGAGCCCGCAAGCAGCATGCAGATCGTTTAAAAATGCTGCAATTAGAGGCTGCGACAAAGTTCCTCCTCTACCTTGGTGGGTCCTGCGCTTATTGGCAGATTTGCTCACCTCAGTGATCTTCCCCTCTGGTGGAACCCACAGTCTGGGTCAACTCCTCCTGTGTCTGATCAGGAGTTGGGAGGTTTGGGGGGAACCCGGGCCTGCCCTCTACTCCGGGTTCCAGCCCAGGGCCCTGTGGATCGCAGCTGTCTATAGCGCCTCCTATGACAGCTACAACTCTCTGGGCTACTTCCCCATGGCCTCCTCCAAACACCTTCTTTATCCTCACCACAGGACCTTCCTCCTGGTGTCTGATAACGCTTGTACTCCTCAGTCCTCCAGCAGCTACACCCTCACCCTGTCACTGTCACTGTCAGCTCCTTGCACCTCTTGCTCCCAGCTCCTCACACGCACACCACAAACTGGAATGAGCTCCTTTTTATCCTGATTAGCTCTGCCTTGATTGGCTGCAGGTGTTCTAATCAGCCTGTCAGGGGTGCTGAAAGCCTGTGAACTGTACCCAGGTGTGTTCACAAGCAATGTGAAAACGTGCAATTCCCGCTCACACTGCACAGGGGCAGCACAGCTCAGGGGTTCTCTGGAATCACACAATAATGCTGGCTTTGTTCCCACAGCACCTGGAGCTTTTCACAGTGAGACATGGGGGTGCTGCAGCACCCGCCGCAGCCCTCGGTCCCACACCTCTGCTTCTCTGCAGGGAACTTGTTATGCCACGAGGGGGGGCAGGGAGACTGTGCAGGAGACCTAGGCCCACGCACTGAGCACTGCAGCTCCAGTGCTGTGTTCGGGATTCATTTCTGCTCTCTGATAAAACTGCTCCAGGCTTCTCTGTCCCACTAATATTCATCCAGGCTCCCCGGCGCTGTTAGTATCTGTCCAGAGCTCTCGCCAGCCCTGCCCCAGGAGAGCTGGGCGCTCGCCCTGCTCTAGGAGAGCCAGGCAGGCCCTGAGCACTAGACGGTGACCCTAGGCCAGTGGTGCCAGAACAATCTGTATAGTGGGGGCGGGGGGGCTGAGCCACCCAACCAACTGTAACCCCTGGGTGTGATGGAAACCACGTCAAGCCAGGGGCTGCTGCAGCCCCCCCAGTTCCAGCCCCTCTGCCCAGGCAGCTCCCCCAGCCTGACACACACACCCAGCCCCTGCACCCGCCCCACCCCAGGGCTCCTCAGCCCAGAGGGGAGCCCCCCCCCGGCTGAGTGGGGCATCAGAACCCCCCGAAATTACCCTGGGACCAGCATGATCTGCCTCCGCCCTGCCCTGCTCCGCATGTATTCAGAGTGAGTCAGTTTCCCTGTCCCAACATGTGTCCTGTTCTGTGTCTCTTCTCCTCCCCAGCTCCTTCCAAACCAGCCCATTTCCCTGCACCCCAGGCTGGGTCTCTGCCAACCCCCCTTCTCCCCTCCTGCCCCCAATATCTCCCTGCTCCTACAGGTCTATAGGGCTGGATCCCTCCCTCCCCCCTTCTCCCCTCATTTCCTGCCTCTGGGGGGGTCAATGGAGATGGGCCTTTCCTCTGCCATCCCCTCTCCTACCCCCCCCCATATCCCGCTGCCTCTAGGGGTCTATGGGGCTGGGTCTCTCCCCCCTCCATCCCCTCCCCTGCCCCCAATATCCCTCTGGGGCTTTGTGGGGCTGGGGCTCTCTCCCTGCCCCTGTGCTCTCCCCTGCACATGATGTCCTGGGAGTGACTCAGTTTCCCTGGACCAACATTTCACACACCCCACCCCCACCCAACATGTCTCCCTCCACCCCACCCCAGTTCTCCTGCACCCCAGGCTGGGTCTCTGCCAATCCCCCTTCTCCCCTCCTGACCCCAATGTCTCCCTGCACCTGCAGGTCTATGGGGGTGGGTCTCTCCCTCCCCCCATCCCCTCATCCCTTCCCCCAATGTCTCCCTGCCCCAGGCTGTCTATGGGGCTGGGTCTCTCCCTGAAGCCCCGCCCCCAGCGCGGGGCTCACAGACAATCCCCGCTCGGCGGCTGTGACGTGCACTGGGGCTGTGACGTACGCTGACGTGTTCACTCTCTGCAGGCGACTCATTCACTGGAGACCAAAACGACAGAAGGTGTCACGTGTCCATGGGCGGGGCTATGCAGATGAGCAGTGTCTGGCAGCAGTGCTGAGAGCAGCGAGAGGAACCGAAGGAGCCCGGCGGAGAGAATTCTCTGCGTGTGGACAGAATCCGGTGTGGGGAGTTCGTGCTGTGGGTGCCTGCACCGGAGTCACTTCGGGGCAGTGATTGCTACTGAGCTGCATAGTGACCAAAGGCGTGTGAATGGGGTGTGGTGCCTGGCGGGGAGCAGCTCATGGTGAAAAGAAAGCAGCAGATCCTGTCCTAGCGGTGGTTTGTGGGGGTGGAGTTTCTTTGCAACCATGAGTGGGATTGTTGTGGGTGCAACTGGACCCCCCCCCTTCTCTGGGGGAGGATGGGGCTTCTACTGTCTCCCTGGGGGAGGTTCATGATGTCACAGCCCATGGTGGAAGGGAGGTTGAATCATGTTTCTGAAGTGGGAGAGCAACTTCCTCCGCTCCCACTCACTCTCCACTAGGGGGCTGGGCTGGGATCTCTAGGGAGGGAAGCACAGGGAAGAAGAAAAAAAAAAAAAACCAGTCTCCCCTATGGAACCCAGGAGTCCTGGCTCCCAGTCCCCCTGCTCTAGACCCCCTCCACTCCTTGGGCCAGGGATAGAACCCAGGGGTCCTGGTGCCCAGCCCCCTCCTGCTCTGACCACTCGACCCCACTCCCCTCCCAGGGTGGTGCAGGGTCACTGGGTCTGTGTCCCAGCTCTGCTAAGGGCCGTGACTGATTTTCCCAAAGTGCTTCCTTCTGAATCCAGCACATCTGCCCCCCCCCGCCCGGTCACTGCCCACCCCCGTGTGGGGGCACCAGCACTGTGCCAGGTCGTGATGGGAAATTGTCCAAGCTGGCCCAGGAGAGACCTGTGTGTCCGTCCTGCCCCCTGCTGGTGGGGCTGAGCCCGACTCTGTGTGTGTGTGTGTGGTGGCTTTGCAGGATTTTGTATCCTGCAGCAAGTGACACACACACACGCACACACACTGACGCACAAAGGGACTCTCAGTCCCAAGAACACGCACACACAACACACCCAGAGGGGCATGCTAGCCCAACCCCCAATGAGAGAAACAATCATACCCCCAGCCACACTCACAATTACACACACACACCAGAATATTTGCAATTGTGCTGAGGCACAACCGCACACAGTTCACTCCCACTCCTCCCAACACAAGGACCTCCTGCCCCACACAGCGTGTGCCGTGGCCTGTGGAACTCACTGCCACTGGACAGCTACCAATGAGAATGGACCTTTCCAGGAGACCAATAGACATGGCCGTGGTGACAGAGGGGGCTGGGCTCCCAGGGTCTGACCCGAGCTGAGACTGGTTCTGACCTAGAGGGGTCTATCCAGCAGGGGGCAGCGTGACCCACACACAAACCCACCAGAAGCGCCTTTCTTAGCGGGTCTCCCAGGCCATCCCCCACCCTGCCCCGGGTTGGGTAACAAAGGGGCAGTACCGGACTGGGCTGTGTCACAACCCGGCCCAAGCCCCTCGCTCCCACACGCTGGTGAGTTGAGTAACTGCCGAGGGATTGCACAAGAGAGAGTCAGAGCCAGGGAGAGAACCCAGGAGTCCTGGCCCTGCCCCCGACACACACCTTAACCACTGGCTCCCACTCCCCTCCCAGGGCTGGAGATAGAACTCAGGAATTCTGACCACCAGCCCCCACCCCCATGGCTCTGACCATTAGACCCCACATGCCGATTTTAGTCCTGCTGCCTCTTCTATCCACCCACCCCACCTGTCCATCCCTTTGCTGCAGGTTTCTGGGGTGTCACCCCTGCTCTGCACTCCCCCAGTGCAGCCCAAGGCTTTTCCTCCCCACAACCACACATCCTCTCCCTCCTCGTGCTGGATCGTCTGCTTGGCCCCCTGCCCCCTCTCGGGGTGCGCTGTGCTGCGTGGCTGGGGATTGTGCAAGGCCCAGCACCAGGCAATGCAGAATGGACACCACGTGCCCTGCCCCACCTCACCTGAGCTGCTCTCCAGGTGCATCGGAGCCCAGTGCCTGCACCTGGGCCCTCCTGCCCCACAGGGGGTGAGCTGCAGCCCCTGCCACACTCCGCAGACGGGAGGTGTGTCAAGGCAGCCAGTCCTTGTAACATGGGGAAATCACCACCGGGGTCGATGACATACAGAGAAACCGTTGTTGCGCCAGAAGAGGGCAGCAGAGCACACACACACACACACACATACACACTTGCAAACATACACAAACACCCGCACAAATCCAGCCAACATCAACACAACCGCTAACAGATGCAAACACATGCACAAATCCAGCCACATGAACACACACACACTTGCACAGCCACAAACACAACACCCACAGCTGTCACAACCCGGCTCCAGTGGGCAAGTCACCCAGCAGGAGGGGAAAGATTTGCTTTTGCACAGCTGGAGACAGGGAAGTTGAGCACTGGAAGCTCCAGGGCTTTACCTCATGTCCCACTGACATTTGAACTCAGATTGCAGGATTCAGAGTCCTGAGTGCTGCCCGTTACACCATGGGACTAGCTCGTGCTGCCTTCTCTGCACATCGGTGACCCTTACGGGGCTGGCTTATGTAAGGGACTGGTGGCCCCTTACTAAAACTTAGTGGGGGGTTTGGTTGGCTAGTTCCCAGCACCAATAGAAGGGGGAAGGGCCAATGGGAAATCAGGCCCCTGAGACTGACAGTTCTCCAAGCTCCAAGTTAGCAGCACTGACAGGCCAGGCAGTGCAATGAGGGAGTCACCAGGCCAGGGGGTCCCATCCTCCGTGGGAGCTGGAACTGCCTGGGCCAGAGTGGGGCGGAGCTAAGGAGAGAGCAGGAGCCCGAGAAGAGCCGGGGAGCAGAGCTGCACCAGCCGGGGAGAACCAGAGCAGATCCGTGTTGGGAGCCGAGCCGCAGCAGCTGCCCAGGGAGCAGATCTGTGCTGGGAGAAGAGCTGCAGCAAGTGGAGCCAGAGAGGCCAGAGGAGCAGCCCAGGGAGCTGGAGGCAGAGCCGCAGCAGCACTGGGGCTGGAGGTGGGTGCAGTGAGCAGCGTGGGAGAGCGAGGGGGACCCTGGGCAGAAGGCCCAGTGCAAGGAGATGCCACCCGTCAAGAGATCTTGCAGGCCAGACTTTTGGGGGTGGGGGGATCATATCCGCTACATGGGGGCTGATACTGGGAACAAGGGGCCTGTCACCTAGAGCACGTGGCCACTGCCAGAGCAAGTGTCCAGCCCGCGGTGTCCCTGCAGCACAGCCAGGGCCTGGGGAGGAGGCCTGGGACATGTGAGGGAGAGACTGTGACCTGCCCTGACCCTCCAGAGACGCTGGTTGTGATCTCCCTGCGCCACAGAACAGGGTGACGTGTTTTCCTTTCCCATCTTTCCTTATGTTTTACATTGATTGCTGGGTAATAAATGGTGTTTGCTTGAAGCACATGCAATGAGGAGTGGGTCAGGGAAGTGCCCAGAGTGGGGACACTGTAGCCCTGTTCAAGTGATCATGACAAGATTGGGGGTCATCAAACCCCCCAGGATTCCTGGGCCCAGCCTTGTCGGGGTTACGAGGACTCTGCCACACAGGAGAGTAGAAAGAGCGTCCTTGGGGTCAGGCAGCCTCTGGGTAAGGGGGTGGGGACTCAGATCCTTCCACCGGCCAATTGCACCAGGGTCGTGTATAAACCAGGGAAGTTCCCCACAATAGCCAGACCTGAACCCCCTGTACACTTGTGCTCTGTCCTCATTGCTTCTCTGTCTCTCTTCCCCTCATCTCTGCTGCTCCCCCTCTGGGCTTTCTCAGCACCTGGCCCCACAGCGCTTCCTGCCAGCCAGAGACTGTGTGTTCTAGGCCTGCTCCTGCAGTTGTGGCCTCTCTCCTGATTGCTGAGGAAAGGAACCTTTCCAGGCAATGGCCACAGTTTCTGGGAATCCACATGTGGCTGGTGGGCAGCACCAGGAATCATTTGGCTCCTGGCACACAAGGCAACTTAAAAGCTGAGCACCTAGACAGGGGCTTGAACCCTGGACCCTCAGATTAAGAGCCTGATGCTCTATCAACTGAGCTACCTGGGCTTGGTGTGACTCTCTTCACCGTTCACCACACGAGCGAGCAGGCAGGCAAAAGTGAGGCACAAAAAGTCCCCAGAACCCCTCCTCTTTTTCTGCACAGCCACTGCCTGTCAGCAGGATTCCTCCTCCTCCTCCCTCCTGTGCCTCAGTGCGACTAAATCTCCACAGCTAGACAGCCGGTCCGTCCGCTGCACCCCAGTCCCCCATGCCTGAGCCTCCCTGCCAAAACCCTGCACCTGGCCCCATAGAGTTAAGTCTGTTAGGGCAACAAAAATGATTAGGGGGCTGGAGCACATGATTTATGGACTCCTCCTGAGGGTCGAAATGACAGTCTGGACCTATACATTGAATGCTTCCGCCGACGTGCACAGGCAGAAATTGTGGAAAAACAACATCGTTTGCCTCACAACCTAAGTCGTGCAGAACGCAATGCCATCCACAGCCTCAGAAACCATCCTGACATTATAATCAAAGAGGCTGATAAAGGAGGTGCTGTTGTCATCATGAACAGGTCTGACTACCAAAAGGAGGCCGCCAGACAACTCTCCAATACTAAATTTTACAGGCTACTTCCCTCAGATCCCACTGAGGAATACACTAAGAAACTGCACCATCTACTCAGGACACTCCCTACACTAACACCAGAACTAATCAACATACCCTTAGAACCCCGACCAGGGTTATTCTATCTACTACCCAAGATCCACAAACCCGGAAATCCTGAACGCCCCATCATCTTGGGCATTGGAACTCTCACTGAAGGACTGTCTGGATATGTAGACTCTCTACTCAGACCCTATGCTACCAGCACTCCCAGCTATCTCCGTGACACCACTGATTTCCTGAGGAAACTACAATGCATTGGTGACCTTCCAGAAAACACCATCCTGGCCACCATGGATGTAGAGGCTCTCTACACAAACATCCCACATACTGATGGAATACAAGCTGTCAGGAACAGTATCCCTGATGATGCCACAGCACACCTGGTTGCTGAGCTCTGTGGCTTTATCCTCACACACAACTATTTCAAATTTGCTGACAATATATATCTCCAGATCAGTGGCACCGCTATGGGCACCCGTATGGCCCCACAATATGCCAATATTTTTATGGCCGACCTGGAACAACGCTTCCTCAGCTCCCGTCCACTCACGCCCCTTCTCTACCTACGCTACATCGATGACATCTTCATCATCTGGACCCATGGGAAGGAGACTCTGGAAAAATTCCACCACGATTTCAACAGCTTCCACCCCTCCATCAACCTCAGCCTGGACCAATCTACACGGGAGGTCCACTTCCTAGACACCACGGTGCAAATAAGTGATGGTCACATCAACACCACCCTATACCGAAAACCTACTGACCGCTATGCCTACCTTCATGCCTCCAGCTTCCATCCCGGACACACCACAAGATCCATTGTCTACAGCCAAGCACTGAGGTACAACCGTATCTGCTCTAACCCTGCAGACAGAGACCAACACCTAGAAAATCTCCACCAAGCATTCTCAAGACTACAGTACCCACACGAGGAAATAAGGAAACAGATCAACAGAGCCAGACGTGTACCCAGAAGCCTCCTACTGGAAGACAAACCCAAGAAAGAAACCAACAGGACTCCACTGGCCATCACATACAGTCCCCAGCTAAAACCCCTACAACGCATCATCAGGGATCTACAACCCATCCTGGACAATGATCCCACACTTTCACAGGCCTTGGGTGGCAGACCAGTTCTCGCCCACAGACAACCTGCCAACCTGAAGCATATTCTCACCAGCAACTGCACACCGCACCATAGTAACTCTAGCTCAGGAACCAATCCATGCAACAAACCTCGATGCCAACTCTGCCCACATATCTACACCAGCAACACCATCACAGGACCAAACCAGATCAGCCACAACATCACCGGTTCATTCACCTGCACTTCCACCAATGTAATATATGCCATCATATGCCAGCAATGCCCCTCTGCTATGTACATCGGCCAAACTGGACAATCTCTAAGGAAAAGGATAAATGGACACAAATCAGACATTAGGAATGGCAATATACAAAAACCTGTAGGAGAACACTTCAACCTCCCTGGCCACACAATAGCAGATCTTAAGGTGGCCATCCTACAGCAAAAAAACTTTAGGACCAGACTTCAAAGAGAAACTGCTGAGCTCCAGTTCATCTGCAAATTTGACACCATCAGCTCAGGATTAAACAAAGACTGTGAATGGCTTGCCAATTACAGAACCAGTTTCTCCTCCCTTGGTTTTCACACCTCAACTGCTAGAACAGGGCCTCATCCACCCTGATTGATCTAACCTCGTTATCTCTAGCTTGCTTCTTGCTTGCTTATATATACCTGCCCCAGGAAATTTCCACCACTTGCATCTGAAGAAGTGGGTATTCACCCACGAAAGCTCATGCTGCAAAACGTCTGTTAGTCTATAAGGTGCCACAGGATTCTTTGCTGCTTCTACAGAACCAGACTAACACGGCTACCCCTCTGATACATGATTTATGAGGAGAGGCTGAGGGAACTGGGATTGTTTAGCCTGCAGAAGAGGAGAATGAGGGGGGATTTGATAGCTGCTTTCAACTACCTGAAAGGGGGTTCCAAAGAGGATGGACCTAGACTGTTCTCAGTGGTAGAAGATGACAGAACAAGGAGTAATGGTCTCAAGTTTCAGAGGGGGAGGTTTAGGCTGGATATTAGGAAAAACTTTTTCACTAGTAGGGTGGTGAAGAACTGGAATGGGTTACCTAGGGAGGTAGTGGAATCTCCTTCCTTAGAGGTTTTTAAGGTCAGGCTTGACAAAGCCCTGGCTGGGATGATTTAGTTGGGTTTGGTCCTGCTTTGAGCAGGGGGTTGGACTAGATAACCTCCTGAGGTCCCTTCCAACCCTGAGATTCTATGATTCTATGATTCTCACGTGTCACTGGGAACTCGACTTCTTGTGCCCAGAGAGTCTCGGCCCCCTCAGCAGATGACCTGAGAAACACAATGTCCGCCTTTTCCAAAGAAGTTCTTGGAGGAGCTTTTATCATGTTACCAGGTGGCCTAATGGATAAGGTGTCTGAGTGTGGATCAAAAAACTGAGGGTTTGAGTCCCTTCGTGGTTGTGTTTCTGCAGTTTTACTGTTGTGCTTAAAGTCCTGCTCCCTTCAGGTCTGGAACCTCTTCTTGGCGGCTCCGGCCAATGCTCTGGCTTCAGCTAGAGCCCTGGGAAGGAGTTGGGGGGTGGGCGTCACAAAGGCTGGGACATGAGCCCCAGGTGCTTCTAGTCTCGCCTTTGCCCTTCCTGACTTGCCAAAGAAAGTGGACGGCTGCCCGGGCTAGCGTGTGGAGCAGTTTCCCTCTTCCAAGTGTGCACCTGTCCCTGTGCTTGAGGGGGTTGCTACATAGCACCTTGGGAGCCTGGGTGTTTCTCTGCTTCTCGCCAGCTGGGGAAAAGCTTCTTGGGGTAAAATCTCCTGCCCCATTGCAAAAGTGAGCACCGTGAATGGGAACGGTCAGAGGCCCCACCATGGGGGCTGGCCCTGCTTTCCTACCATCTTCTGATGTTGGCCACAGAGCATCAGCAGCCACCCCACATGCTGGTGACCTTCAGTGGGTGGTTGGCATGGCAGGGAGCAGCCTGGCTGGGTGTTTTTGTGCCTGTCTGAAGGCCACACATAGGCATGGTCCTGCCTCCTCTAGTCCTGACCTCAGTTGCTCTGTGGCTTTTAGGCCTTCCCTTGGAGCTGTCAGCACCAGCCACCTCTGCTCTAGGTGCCCAGAGGAGGAGAGGTGTTGCTGGGTCACTTTTACAGATGCCCCTTCCCTGGTACTGCCCTTGCTCAGCTGCACAGAGGAGCTTCCATCCCCAGTCCCTGCCTGTCACTGCCGCCCAGCAGCCCTCTGGCACCATTCCTGACAGTCACCCTGCCTTGCTCTCTCCCTGCCATGTTGGGAAAGACAGCTCCCATCTCTCCTTGTTAAAGGTCAGGTGGGCCAACTAGGAGCAGAAGCCCCTTCTATGTTTTCCTCTTGCAGAGCCCAAGCTCAGGGACTCTCCTTGGGTGCAGATACTGCTGTGTTCCCAGAGAACAAGCCACCCCTGCACAAAGAGAGATGACAGGCCCTGCCAAAGCCCGGGATTGAACCAGGGACCTTTAGATCTTCAGTCTAACACTCGCCCAACTGAAATACTTTGGCAGATACATGGTAATATTTTGGCCTGTTGGTTCTCTGTCTGGGATGTTTTTGTCAGCAGTTGCACAGAAAAAGGACAGGAAAATGAATGGCTGCTCCACACCCCCACCGGAGGAACCCGGCACACTTAGCTGTGGGGAGTAAGAAGTGGCTGTTGGCTGACAGGGCCTGTCCCCGAGGAGCTGGAACAGCAGCTGCCGCCTCCCCCTTGACTCCAGGCTGTGGGAAATGCTCATTGCCTGGCTGCATGGGCGGATGCTGCTCCGTGCTCTGGAGAGCGTCTGTATTGCTCTGTCAACCCCCCGTCTTCACTGAGCCGGTCTGGTAAGGTCCCAAGTGCCCCCTCCGGCCTGGCAGCTGAGAGTCTGTGCAGACATCAGCCCCCCTGCCAGCCCCACAGGCAGCAGCAGCACCACCCCCCCAGCACCACAGGGGCACTCAATGCACTTCCTGTGAGGAAATGGCTCCTTGGAGAGCCAGGAGAGAGCAGTGTCTGGCTCACCGTGGGGGAGAGAAGAGACCTGGTGAGTGCAGATCTCCCTCAGTCTCCCCCGCAAGGCTGGTCAGTTGTATTGTCACTGTGATAGTCGGTGCTTCCCTTCAGGGCCATCCCCGAACAACTCCCCCCCTTTCCTCCCCAGGCCCTGCCTCCACTCCACCCCTGTCCCATCTCTTCCCGCCCTGCACCTTCCTGCCCCATTCCTCTCCCTCCCCCACCTCTTTCCATCTCTGCTCCTCCCCCTCCCCCGCCCAGTGCCTTCTGCACCCCACTGAACAGCTGATCACTGGCAAGTGGGAGGGGCTGAAGGGGAAGAGGAGGAGCTTGTCAGCAAGGCCTGTTGTGGGGCGGGGGGAGCTGGCTGCCAGTGGGTGCTGAGCACCTATTTTTTCTCTCTTGGTTCTGCAGCCCCGTAGCTCCCATGGAGTCGCTGACTCAGATCCTTTCACACTCTAGAGAGAGGAGCAGAACCAGGGCTATGGCTGATCCATGGGGCACTAGGTGAGTGGCAGAGGCTTCAGGCGCTGAGAGTTTGCCTGACCCCTCAGGGACACAGTGTGAGGTGGTGTCCCAGGCATCTCTATGAAAGGAGCAGAAGAGAATTTACTTTTGGTGGGGAGAGAATTGAGAGTGTCTCGGGGGGTTGTACAGAGGTATTGCCCGGGTGAGGAACTGGCTAAAACACAGGCCTCGCTGTGAGTAGGATTTGAACCTGCGCAGGGGAACCCTATTGGATTTCAACTCCAACCCCTTAACCACTCGGCCATCACAGCTGTGAGCACAAAATTGCCCCAATGCCAGAGAAACTGGTAAAGAATCCCAATGCCCAGGCGTGAAGTCATCTGAACTACAGAATTCCCACTGCAAACCTGGCTCCCAAAGCACAGGGGGGATTGGGGGTTTGTTCTCTTTGCTTAGCCATGTGCAGTCGCACAGAGAGCGCGTTTAAAAGTCTCCCCTCCCACAGAGCGGGAAGGGGAAATGAGACTTGAAGCCTGATGTAGGGTGACCAGACGTCCCGATTTTATCAGGACTGTCTCAATATTTGCTTGTTTGTCCCGCATCCCGACCGATGTTTGGTCGGGACACTGGACAAACAAACAATTTTGCCCTCTGCTCCAGCACACAGGCAGAGCCCGTAGGGACACTCGCCCCCCTGACTCCGCCCCCTCCTTCCCCCATTGGATCCCTCCCGAAATCCCCGCCCTGGCCCTGCCCCCAGCCCCACCCCCTCACTGCCCGATTGGATCCCTCCCCAAATCCCCGCCCTGGCCCTGCCTCTTCCCCAAGCAGGCGGCATCCTCCTCCCTCCCAGGTGTGCACACGGGCCATGGCCATGGCCGGGAGCGCAGCGCGGAGGCTGCTCCAGCCCTGGAGCCTGGGGGCAGCGCAGTGGGGCTGGGGGCAGTGCAGAGCGGGCAGGACCCATGTGGGTGGGGGGCGGAGACACACGTGGGGCAGACACGCTCCTGCCGGGAGGGCCTGGGCCCGGCTGCCTGGTTCGCCCCTTGCCCGGGAGCTGCAGGAGGGACCTGGAGCGCGGCTCGGCTGCAGAGCTCGGAGCCCAGGCTGGGCCCAGGAGCGAGGGGATGGGGGAGGTGGGAGTGTATCGGGGGTCAGAGCTGAGAGTTGGGTGGAGATGGGGCTGTGCCACTGCCGCCTGGCGGTGGGAGGGAGCCTCCGGCTTTTTTTTTTGACTCCGCCTTCCACGTCCCGATATTTCATCTTTGACATCTGGTCACCCCAGCCTGGTGTGAATGAGGATGTCTGGACCAAGGGGCCAGGGACTGGCCTTTGCTAGAGAAACCACTGTCAAGTTTTAGCCAATTAGGACAAGGCAGCAAATAAGAACAACCTCAGGTCTCAGTAACTGCTGCAGGTAGCAAAGTCCTACAGGGAGCAGTTTCTGGCACTACACCTGTGCAGCTCTGCTCCCCGGCTCTTCTCGGGCTCCTGGTGTCTCCGTAGCTCCGCCCCACTCTGGCCCAGGCAGTTCCAGCTCCCACGAAGGATGGGATCCCCTGGCCTGGTGACTCCCTCATTACACTGCCTGGCCTGTCAGTGCGGCTAACTTGGAGCTTTGGCCTCTCCCTATTGCCCCTGGGGACTGTCAGTCTCAGGGTCCTGATTTCCCATTGGCCCTTCCCCCTTCTATTGGGACTGGGAACTAGCCAACCAAAAACCCCACTAAGTTTTAGTAAGGGGTCAACAGTCCCTTACATGAGCCAGTCCCATGGGGGTCACCAATGTGCAGAAAAAGCAGCACGAGCTTGTCCCATGGTGTAACGGGCAGCACTCAGGACTCTGAATCCTGCAATCTGAGTTCAAATCTCAGTGTGACCTTGTGTTGGCTTGTGGTAAAGTCCTGGAGCTCACAGCGCTCAACTTCCCTGTCTCCAGCTGTGCAAGAGCAAATCTTTCCCCTCCTGCTGGGTGACTCACACCTCCTAGAGCCAGAGACAGGGGCACATTTGGAAGAGGGAAACTGCTCCACACGCTAGCCTGGGCAGCTGCCAATGTTCTTTGGCAAGTCAGGAATGGCAAAGGTGACACTGGAAGCACCTGGGGCTCATGCCCCAGCATTTGTGATGCCCAACTCCTTCCTGGGGCTCTAGCTGAAGCCAGGGCATTGGCCTGAGTGGCCAAGAAGAGGTTCCAGCTGTGAAGGGAGCAGGACTTGCAGCACGAAGTGAGCACAACCATGAGGGGACTCAAATCCTGAATCATCTGATCCACAGGGAGATGCCTTATCCTTTAGGCCACATGATGAGGGGGTCTAAGCTCTTCTTTGGAAAAGCCGGACACTGTGTTTCTCAGGTCATCTACTGAGGGGGGCTGAGACTCTCTGGGCACAAGAAGTCGAGTTCTCAGCGAGACGTGAGACTTAATTCTCTGGAGCCAGGTGCAGGGCTTTGGCAGGGAGGCTCAGGCATGGGGGATTGGGGTGCAGCGGACGGACTGGCTGTCTAGGTGCAGAGATTTAGTCTCCCTGAGGAGGAGGAGGAATCCTGCTGCCAGGCAGTGGCTGTGCAGAAAAAGAGGAGGGGTTCCAGGGACTTTTTTTGCCTCTCGTTTGCCTGCCTGCTCACTCTTGTGGTGAATATGTTTCCTGACAAGCCCAGGTAGCTCAGTGGGTAGAGCATCAGGCTCGTAATCTGAGGGCCCAGGGTTCAAGCCCCTGTCTAGTCACCCAGCTTTTAAGTTGCCTTGTGTGCCAGGAGCCAAACTCTGTTCACAGCCACACAGGGATTCCCAGAAGCTGTGGCCATTTCCTGGAAAGGTTCCTTTCCTTAGCAATCAGGAGAGAGACCACATCCACAGAGCAGGCCTAGAACACGCAGTCTCTGGCTGCCAGGAAGTGCTGTGGGGCCAGGTGCTGAGAAAGCCCAGAGGGGGAGCAGCAGAGATGAGGGGAAGAGAGACAGAGAAGCAATGAGAACAGAGCACAAGTGTAAAGGGTGCATCTGGTCTGGCTATTGTAGGGAACTTCCCTGCATTATACACGACCCTGGTGGAATTGGCCAGTGGAAGGATCTGAGTCCCCACCCCCTTACCCAGAGGCTGCCTGACCCCGAGGACTGTTAGGATACAGAGATTCAGGCCTGTACTTTAAGAATTTAGGTGTATTTTTATCACTTAGCTAGTTATAAAGATATAAAAGAAAGAATAAAAAATCAGTCTGTCTGTGTAATGGCCTTCTCTCACTGTGACAGTCTGAGGCCTGGTTCTTCGGCTAAGCAGCAAAGGCAGCCATAAGCTGGGAAGTGTATGGTCACATCCTCACATTCCCAACTAGTCACATTGAAATAAGGTGGTATTGGGCTGTTAGGAATACAATCCTGTCCTGATATTCCTATCACCTCCAGAGAAAGGGAAACTTAGTTTGGTAGCATCCTGTCTGGCAAGAACTCACTTATCAATAGACACAGCTGGAAACCCCTTATGTCTGTATAGATGTAGTTGTGAAATCCTCCCTTCGGTATTGTTTTGTATGTTTATTTGCATGGTCTCTGTCTGGTTCTGTGATTGTTTCTGTCTGCTGTATAATTCATTTTGTTGGGCATAAACCAATGAAGGTGGTGGAATATAATTGGTTAAATAACCATGTTACAGTATATTAGGATTGGTTAAATTTCAGCAAAATGATTGGTTAAGGAATAGCTAAACAAAACTCAGGTCTGCAGTCAATTAGGAAGGCGGGGGGGAGGAAATGGGAACAGGGACTGGGGATGGGGGAATTGGGATCATGTTTTGCTACAGGGGGAAATGGGAACAGGGGATGGGAACAGAAACAGGGACACAGACAAGGCTCTGTGGTGTCAGAGCTGAGAAGGCGGACACTAAGGAAGGAAACTGGAATCATTGCTTGCTGGACGTTCACTCCAATAAACATCGAATTGTTTGCGCCTTTGGACTTCTGGTACTGTTGCTCTCTTTTCATGCGAGAAGGACCAGGGAAGTAAGAGGGTGAAGGAATAAGCCCCCTAACCCTGTCATTTGTTGCTCTAGGCTCCATTCACATCCCACTCCTGACACAATCACTGTCTTCTATCTGACGAAATAGCCTAATTTCAACCTCTCCTGTAACCTTACACCACCAACTGTTTAGCATTTGTATGAGAGAAGTTGGAGGGAATTCAAACATCTTCAAAAGTGGTGCATGTAGAGCCCCTCGCTGGGTAAATTCCAAGCTCCTGACCCAGAAGAGTCTTGGCCTGGCTTGAGGAGGGCAGGCTTGGCTGGTCAATATAGAGGGGGAGGGAGAAGGGTACATTGACAGTGTAGAATGTGAGACTCATAAGCTGTGGTTATGTGCTCTGAGAGTTAGCCCCTTGCTTTCCATTTAAGGTCAGGGAGGGATATTATAACCAAGTGTTCTGGCAAAACTTTTCCCCCGGCCTGGTCAGTGAATCCTATGGTGAGAAACTTTCTGTGCATTTCAGTTTCTTGTATTGCTGGATGGAGCCTGAGGTGCTGGAAGGGAAATGTCCATGGAAAACCTAGACATCACTGTTGTCCGAAAAAAGGCAGGTGTTAGACACAATCGCTTCTCGTATTCCCGTGGAATCCGAGTCAAGCTGAAGAATTTCTGTCTGTCCTGGAGAGAATCATTCCATTGTAAATACAAATGAAATGAGATCTTCAGGTCGAGTCAGCGCCTTTTAAAAATATTTACTGAGAAAAAAGCCATTCTTTGCCTTGTTGATAAGGACAAGAAGCCCTCTTTTCCTTTCCATTTCAAATGCAAAATGAATGGAGATTTTCATTGAAAAACTTCTGGTTTTTAGGGGGAATTGAACCCAGACCATGGCTGTTAAAACACCAGAACCCACTGCTTAAAGCACCAGGGAGGGCTGTTTTTTTCTGACAGCCAGTGTTGTTTTTCTCAGCCTCCTACTTCACCAATGTCAGACTCTGAGTGCAGTTAAGCTCTGGAATAGGCTCCCAAAGGCGTCTGTGGTGTCTCTGTCCTCAGAGGTTTTTAAGAACAGGTTGAACAAACCTCTGTCGAGGATACTCTGCATATACTTGGTCCCATAGACAACCTGCTCTGGCTCTATCTGCTACCTTCATCGTGTTTGGATGTAAAGGTGGGAAATGATGGGGAAATTGGCCCCTCTTTCAAGTTTAAATGTTGTAACTTCTACATCTAGACCGGGGTGGCCAACTTGAGCCAACGTAACTGCCAAACGTGCACCTTTGGCAGTTACGTGCACCTTTGGCAGTTGTATGCAACTGCTGAGTCAGTTGTGAACCTTGCTACCATTATCATTATCCCTTTGAAAGAATGATGGTGATGGACACTTGGCTCTATATCCCAGAGTGCCCTAGACGTCTGCAGGCTGCATTAGCCAATCCAACCATTTGGCACTTGCAGATGGGCACCTCTGTATTGTGCCTGAGTCTTGTACAGCTATGAAAGGCTGGTAGATGCCGATATTTTCCCGTCTTTTTAACCAGCACTAATACCCAGCCAGGCCAGGGCTGGGAAGAGAGAGAGAGCAGCAGGTTTCCCCTATTGTGGCCGTCTCACTTTTTCTTGACTAGCTTCACCTCTGCACCAACTTGTACTTTTCACATGTGAGCCTGACTAGCTCAGTTGGCAGAGCATCAGACTTTTAATCTGAGGGTCCAGGGTTCAAATCCCTGGCCAGGTAAAAAACTTCTCACTCTGATCATAATTATCTGTCTCTCTGGCGTCTTGTTCAGTGTTGCTCTTTTTCTCCAAGATTTTGCCTTTCCTAAGAAGGGCCTTTCTGTGGGGGGGATTGAAGGAGCAACTCCTTGACATCCCCTCTGTCCTTGCAGGCTGGAGGATTAAAGTCCTCTGGGCATATAGCATGTTCCTCCCCTGCACACACAAACACACAGAATATTCATAAGGAATTAGAATTAGAATCCACCACTTTCCTTGGGAGCTTGTTCCTGTCGTGAATCATCCTCACTGTTGAATATTTGTGCCTTAGTTGTAATATGAATTTGTCTCTTTTCACCTTCCAGCCATTGGGTCTTGTTATGCCTTTCTCTGCTTGATTAAAGAGCCCTTTCATACCCAGTCTTTTCTCTCCATTAAGGCCCTTCAACACTTCAGTGAAATCACCTTTCAATCTTCTTTTGATAAGCTAAACAGGTTGAGCTTGTTCAATTGCAAAGAGCCAACAAATGTTCTGAGGGCTGGAGAAAAATGTCTTCTAGGGAAAGTGGTGGATTCTCCATCTCTTGATGTCATTTAATGAAGACTAGATGCCTTTCTCGAATGTGTTTTCCCCCAAAAGTAGCTCTTGTGTCATACAGGAGGCCTGTGATATGCAGGGGGTCAGATTAGATGCTCTAATGGTCTCTTCTGGACATAAAGGCGACTAATTTCTGAAAAACTGAGTGTAGCATTGGGAGCAGCGTCTGATGTTTTCCTGTCTAGCCAGCTTGCTGCCTAGAACGAACGCTCCTTGAGTGGGGTGATCCACAGGGAGTAGCTCAAACCTGCAAAGTGCCTGGGCAGGGGCAGGACATTAGCACAGCAAGGGAGGGGTGTGGCAGTGACATCACAAAGGCTTTTACAGGACCTCAGACTATTGGTCAAAGGTGGTGGGGAGGTGGTGACCTCACAGAGAGATGCTGACATCAGGCAGGCAGGACAGGGGCGAGGGGCCAGGGAAACCTCAGAGACCCCTGTGGCTTTGCTTCAGCAAGTCTCCTTCTCCAGGTCTCTCTTTGAGGACTGAGAGAGTATTCGGGTTCAGGCACGTGAGTGCCAGGAGGAACCTCTTTCGAGTTTTCTCCTTCCCTTTAATGATTTTACTAGAAAACAGAAGTCCCTGTTTAGACGGTAAGAGCCTCCTCGAGGGAAGGGGTGTCCTGGGCGTGTCACAGTTTGGATGCCGGTGCCTCCCCCAATGTAAGGAAGTTCCCGCTACCCTGCTGTGTGTTCGCAGTGCGGGAGAGAGCAGCATCCATGGCAGTGATTTGCTCCTGGCTGCTGGAGCAGAGCAGCAGGCTCAGAACTTCCCAGAGTGATGAAAGGGGAGGGGCCCATGGCTCTGTAGCAGGAATGCAGGGCAGGCGAGTTCACAGAGGGTATAGTGGGATACTGGTGGAGGCCAGTTATGGTGATATACTGAACAGCAGCGTCTACACTGACACTCTGTCACTTTAAGTTTGCTGCAAAAAGCTCATTGAAGTGGTTTTATTTGGTCACCAAAACAGGGCAGTTTTGTCACCAGATGTGGCATTGCAGTGCCAACCGAGGGAGTGTTGTGTGTTTTTCACACACCTGAGCAATATAATTCTGCTGAAATAACTTTGTAGTGCAGACCTGGCCAAAGATTCACACACACACACAGCTTGCAAGAAAAACCTCACCTGCTGCTCTGCTTTGTGGGGCCCAGGTGGGGATGCAGGGAATCAGGTGTGAGCAGACACTGTAGTTTAGCCACAGGCAGGCACCATGGTTTAGCTGGTTAAAGTACCTGTTTTGTAAACAGGAGATGCTGGGTTCAACTCCCAGTGATGCCTTGTTGAGATGCTTTTAGAGCACCTGGTATTAGCTAGTGTCAGAAGATAAAATACAGAGCTAGATGGACCTTTAGTCTAGCCCAGTGTGGTTTTTCTTATGGTTTAAATGACACTCACTGGCACTGATAATAGAGTTACTGAAAGTTTGGGAGTTAAGAGCTGATAGGTCAGTGGTCCAAGCCCCTTGCAGGTGACCCCCTCCCTCTGGGACAGGGACAGGTCTGAGCTATCGCACCAAATGCTCATTGTGGCTTCCAGAATCTGTGGGCAGCTCATTTAGTTTACACCCAGGGTTGAGTCCTTGATTCACACATCAAGGATAACAACCCTTTGTTTCTCCTGCCCCAATAACAAGGAGACTGGGAATCCAACTCCAGCCAAACGTGATCATTTCGGCAAACAACCCAACCTATTTCCAACATACTGTAAAATCCAGACTCACACATGAAACCTTGCAAGAAAATCTTCCTGGGGGGGTCTGAAGCACCTGCTGCTGGAGGGAAGGAGGGAGCTGTGGGTTGGGATTGAGGAGCAGCATGAGGAGGAGGGGCCTGTGGGTTGGGATTGAGGGGCACTGGGAATAGGAGGGGCCTGTGGGTGGGGATTGAGGGGCACTGGGAATAGGAGGGTGCTGTGGGTTGGGACAGAGGAGAAGGGTGAAGAGGAGCAGGCTCTGGTTGAGAGTGAGGAGCAGTGAGCATAGGAGGGACTGAGGGTTGGGATTGAGGGGCACTGGGAAAAGAGGGGACATGGGTTCGGGCTGAAAAGCATCTTCATTTGAGGATCCAGCAGGACAGGGGAAGGCAGCAGGTGATTCTAATTCCTTAGGGATATTCTGTGTGTGTGTGTGCAGGGAAGGAACATGCTATATGCCCACAGGCCTTTATTCCTCCAGGCTGCAAGGAGAGGGGATGTCAAGGAGTTGTTCCTTCAATCCCCCCACACAAGGGCCCTTCTTAGGAAAGGCAAAAACCTGAAGAGAAAGAGTAACACCAAAGAAGACTCCAGAAAGTGAGATTTTTACAATTATAGCCAGAAGTTTATCACCTGACCAGAGACTTGAACCCTAGATCCTCAGGTTAAAAGTCTGATGCTCTGCCAACTGAGCTAGCCAGGCTCACATAGGAAAAGTGCCAATTGGTGCAGAGGTGAAGCTAGTCAAGAAAAAGTGAGCAGGAAACAATAGGGGAAACCTGCTGCTCTCTCTCTCTTCCCAGTCCTGGCCTGGCCTGGTATTAGTGCTGGTTAAAAAGATGGGAAAATATCAGCATATGCCAGCCTTTCACAGCTGTACAAGACTCAGGCACAATACAGAGGTGCCCATCTGCAAGTGCCGAATGGTTGGATTGGCTAATGCAGCCTGTAGACGTCCAGGGCACACTGGGATACAGATCCAAGTGTCCATCACCATCATTCTTTCAAAGGGATAATGATAATGATGGGAAGGTTCACAACTGACTCAGCAGTTGCATACAAAGGTGCACGTTTGGCAGTTACATTGGCTCACGTTGGCCCCCACAGTCTAGATGTAGAAGTTACAACATTTAAACTTGAAAGAGGGGCCAATTTCCCCATCATTTCACACCTTTACATCCAAACACGATGACTTTCTGAATGAACCCTCCTCTTTCAGCCAGAATATCTTGGGGTGGATGTAGGAGTCACTGGGTAAAATTCACTGGACTCCGTTATAACTCAGGCCAGAGCAGAGGTACCTAGCGATCTAGTCTGGCTGTAAAATCTATATATCAATACTAAATATGGTGTGAAATTAATCCTCAGAAACGGCTGTTCCCCACCCAGATCCAAGCAATGGGCTCTCCAAGGAAGGGGGCTGTTGAGGAAGGAAAGAAGAAAGATGTCCTTCTATCCCTGGAGGAACTGGGCTCTGGGCTTTGGACAGAAAGGAGGGGAAGGAAATGGCCACACAATGGCAGCGGAGCCTAAGAAATGAAACACAACAGGCTTCTGAACAGTGAACAAACCTGACTCCTGTATCATGAAAAGCCAAAAAGCCATTTCTTTCTATGAGCAGGAGAAAAGAGTTACACTAATTCCTGCCTGTTTACTTTTGAATTATTTTACATTATAAAGAAAATTGTAACAAAATTAGTCTGAATTTGAGCTGCCTGTTATTAAAAGCTGGTTCCCCAATTCTGTTCCAACTGCCCTGCTAGAAACACCCCCAGGTCCCTGCTCACCCCAGGAGGAGGAAAATGAGAAACCCCCACTGGGCACTGCCCTTGGCTCCAGGCTGCTTTCCCGGGGTGCGGGTGGGGACTGATTGTTTGCTGATGAGGAGGGAGCCAGTAGAGGCCTCTGGTGCTCTGCTCCTAGCATCTGCCCGGCCCAGGCTGTCCTCTGCCTCAGCTGCTGCTCCCGGCCTGCTCTCGAGTCAAACATGCAGGGCCCCCAGGGGAACAGAGGCTGGGACAGGGCAGCAGCCTGGGCTGGGCTGGGAAGATGCTGGGAGTTCTCGTTCCCTGAGAACTGGCCTGGCTCCCTTCTCAACAGCAAACAAATCAATTCCACACCCCCTCCCCAGAAAAACCAGCCTGGAGCCAAGGGCAGCAGGGGACGATTCCCTCCAGTTCCCACCGAGGCAGGAGAGAACCCAGGGTGTTTCTAGCAGAGCTTATGGAACTGACGTGGGGAAACCAGCCTTTAACAACAGGCAGTTCCAGTTTAAGCTCAGTGTTTTTAACAATTTCTACAACATTAAATAACCCTTCAATCGTAGTGTCACCATCCATAACATTGCTTCAGCCTTACAGGTTCCCAAGTGCAAAACTAAACAGCTCTTCAAACACAAGGGAGTGGAGATCAGTCAGTGTTCAGAGCCATCCCACATAAAAGAACCATATAGTGGTACATACTGGCCCCATCATGTGGCCATCGCCTTTCCCTCCTCTCTGTTAAAAGTTTTAGTATTTTGCACAGAAACTTTCTTCCCGCAGGAGAGACCTGGGCACCAGGGCTGCCAGCCAGACAAACACCTTTAAGAGGAGGCATAATCTATCAAAAAATGATCTCCCTTCTTCTGTTCAGTGGCAGCCTGAAATGCTACTTATCCCGGCGGAGCTGGAGGATTGAAAGCAGCTACATCAAGCCCCTGTGTAGCTCACAGGAATGAACACAAACACTCCCTTGTATATGAAGAGATGTTTAGTTTTACCCTTGGTAAACTACAAGACTAAAGGGAAAGGTGGTGGTGTCAGATATAAAGAGTGAAACATGAAACAATCATCATAGTTATGCCTATAGTGACGGCAAAATCTTTCTATATTCTTCTTATTATCATCAGTGTATTATTTTCTCTGGCATCTAGACATTGACTAGACCTTGACCAAGAAATTTGGATCTTGACAAAATATTCAACTACCCCTCGTTAAGGTAATGGACTTGACACCCACTCGGGTGTCTCCATGCAGGTTCAAGTACTAAGGCACCTTACAGCCATAGATTTTAATCAGGGCAATACATTGATACAAATTCCTGTTAAATCATTTCTCAGCCAGAGTCCATCACCCACATTGCTTAGGGCATTGGGCCACCATGTGGACGTTTCATTTCCCGCCTCAATTTCACACAGAGACACAATTTCCTTTGCACAGATCCATGAACAGCAAAACCTCCCTGAGTCTCTTGTCTGAGCCAGGGTATTCGATTCTAGTGAACCCTTCTCTCCTGCAATGGCAATGGTCAGACAGAGGGGACGTAGCCACCTGCATCCCTGCCAAGGAGATATTGGCTCAGCTCTTTCTTTCTGCTGCTAGTCCATGAAACATCAGGGATGGAATGCAAGGCTGAGCTCACACACCAATCCCCTGAAACATTTCAGTGCCCCAGAAAAATCCTGACCCCTGCTATTGGAATGATATGGTGGAGATTCGAATAGTCGCAGTGTAGAAGGAGCCTGAGGGTGTTTATTTGTGAGCTGAGGTTCCCTGTCTGACATTTGCCTTCTTTCCTGGTTTGTTATGTCTCCAGTGAGCAAACCAGAGCTGTCACAAGGCTGGTTAGATGCTGCTTTTTAGACCAGAAAGCTGGGGTTGATTTAGCATGCTGTTGCCATCAGCTGGTCAGAGTAACCAGGGTGAGAGGGTGTAATTTAGGATTCTCCCACCAAGGGGAGGTGCTGTTGGACTCATCTAGTGGGGGAGAGTCTGAGTCTGAGTTCCCCACACGCCCCACACACATTTTCACAGGGAATCAGGCCCCCTGGGGAAAAACTCAAAAGAAGCCCAGGCCCAGGAGTGTCAGAGAAGGGAATCACTGTTTGCCTTAAGAGGTGGGTGAGGGAAACCTGCAGGTCCTTAGATCCCTCCAGCGCCTGATAGAACCATTTGTGGGGAAGGTCTGGGGACGCCGAGGAGGACAAGGAGACGGGAAAAGGGCTTGCAGCTGTTGTGCAATCCCCATGCTCCCAGCAGAAGGGTCTGGGGGCTCAGCACTCAGAACTCACAAGATGGCAAAGCTCAGAGCCCCGTTACACGGAGTCAGAATGTGATCAGCTCACACCCAGGGGGAGCAACACCCCTCCCATGGTCTCTATGCCAGAGCTCCTATCAGCTCAGTGTCCTTCCTGCAAGAGTCGGCTGCTGAGAGGGTTGCAATGGGGTAAATGAAGGCAGAGGAGGATTGTTCCTGGTGGGTTTTCTTTGTGTGTCTCTGTGATCCTGCTGGAGGAAGCATCATTTGAGTTTGTTTCAGTGACTTGGGCTGGGCTGAGGTTGTGACCCTGAGCACAGGGGTTCCTGCACTCTGCTCCTAGCCCCTCAGGGAGTGGACAATGGAACAGTTTCAGAAAGTGGCTAGAAAGTAGCCTAAGAACGTGTAGCATAAGTGAGAAGAAAACCACTATCATCAGCTCCCTGGTGGTCTAGTGGTTAGGATTTGGCACTTTCACTGCCAAGGCCTGGGTTCAATCCCCAGTCAGGGAAAAGTGATTCTAAACCAAAAAATCTTCAGTTGCAATGTAAATAAATCCATGTTATTTTCCTGATTCCCCCATCTTCCCAGTGTCTCCATGGCAGGGCTGGCTCCAGGCACCAGTGCAGCAAGCAGGTGCCTGGGGCAGCCAATGGAAAGGGGAGGCTTCAGCAGCAATTCGGCCCTCTCAGTCCCTGTCAGAGGGAAGGACTTGCCACCAAAAGCGGCAGAGGTAGAGCTGCTGCTGATTTCAGCTTTTTTATTTTTTTTCTGCTTGGGGTGGCAAAAACGCTGGATCTGGCCCTGAGCCATGGAAGACAATTTGTAAATCCCAGATTAGTGCAGTTCTATCAGTTCTCAGCCTGAGTCCTTAGGTCTTAATCCTGAGGATATTGTCCCCTCATGGGTCCATTTCCCGCCTCTCTTTCCTAGGGAAGCACAATTTTCCTTGCACAGACACAGGAACAGCAAGATCTTTCTCTGTCCCTTGTGCAAAGCTGGGGGCCAAATTCCATGGAAACAATGGACAAGCAGGGGGCCCTGGGCACATCCAGCCCTGGCCGTGAGATGTTCCCTCCCCGCTTCATTTATGCCCCTGTTGTTATTTCATGGATTGTCTGGGATGCGGGGAAAGCTGAGTTCACTCCAGGTGGAGGGGAAAAAGGACCCTGAAAGTCTCAGGACCCAACCCCTGCTACCAGGATCACCGAGGTGCTGGGGATTTGAGTAGGAAAGGGACTGTGTGAATTGTCAAGGTGGGGAATGAATAACAATCTACCACAAGATCCACCTCATTAATCAATGACACAGGCTAATCCTGCTGCCGATAGAAGGGAAACTGGGAGTGATTCTTTGCTCTTCAGCCATGGAAACAGTGACCCAATTGCACCGCAGTGAATGTGTATCTCTGCACCCTGAGACCAGGGCACAAACTCTCTCTGCCCCACACATAGAATCTGGCCTTGCTGCAAAGTGACCCCTATGAACAATTAACCTGCAGGAGAGCAGGACTGGCCCTCAGAGAGGGGAATGGGCTTCTCGTGTGGCTTATAGGTCACTGGATGCAGTGGAAACAGGAGGGCTCTGAGTGTAATCCATAGTTCAACTAACCCATGTGGGCATGTAGCTCAGTGGTAGAACACATGCTTTGCATGTATGAGGTCCTAGGTTCAATCCCCAGCATCACCAAGTCCACTTTTTCACCCTGGTGCTTTGCTCATGTCCAGCTGGGATGTGGCCCACCAGTCTCCCTGCACCAGTTTCAATCCTGCTCAGTAAGGGGCAAGTGCCAATTGCATGGAAGGTGGGTAGGTGGGTGGGTGTTCTGCTCCTAAGTCACCTTGGTACATTTAAGATTCCCACCCGCTGTGCTGCTTGGGACAAGGGTAGATGAGAAGGGTGAATCCTCCAGCACTGGAGGGAAAGGTCCCATCTGCACAGACTGAGAGGCCAGGAAACAGAGGGGCAGTCAGTGCTCAGAGAGGAGAGAGGTCAGTGATTTACACCCACCAGGGGACACTGTCTTTTTGAGGCGAGTGCAGCTGGCTTGGGATGGTGCTGACGATGGATAGAAAAGAGGCTGGAGTCAATGACAGACGAGACCACAGAAGGGGAAGGGGAATGGCAGCCCCACAGAAGGTCCTGGGTGCTCAGATGCCCCAGTTATTGAACCCTGGCCTGTCACAGAGAGAGAAAAGACACCGAGGGACCCAGCCTCCCTACAGTGATCCCATGGACAAGAACCTGGTTGGGAGTGGGGTGAAGGTTCCCTCTGGGCAAAGGGGAGCTGAAATCCCTCAGTGTCCTGGAATTTAAGCAATGGAAGCTTCAAACCCTGCAGGGGTGTGGGCTGAGGTGCATCAGCAGAAGGTTGGGCTGGACAGGGGCGGCAGGTTTGGATAATTTTTGGTGGTGCCCAGAATGGGACCAAGTCCTGCCCCACCCCCCCACACACACCTGCCTAAGGCTCTGGGAGGGAGTTTGGGTGTGGGAGGGAGAGGGTTTGGAGTCTGGGAAAGAGTTTGGGTGCAGGGTCTGGGCTCAGTCAGGAGATTGTGCTGCAGGAGGGTGTGCAGGGGGCAAGCTCTTGGAGGGAGTTTGGGTGCAGGTGTGGGGTCTGGGTTGGGGTTGGGGGTGCAGGGGAGGGTGAGGGGTGCAGCATTTACCTCGGGAATCTCCCAAAAGCAACCTGCACCCTCCTCTGGCAGCAGCCCCTAAGCGGGAGGGCCAGGGGTGTCTCTGTGCATGGCTGCCCGCAGACTTCACCCTTACAGCTCCCATTGCCGCAGTTGGCAGAGTTGGCACTCAGGGCGGGGCAGCGCACGGAGACCTCCCCCACACCAGGGACGTGCCAGCCGTTTCCGGGAGTGGTGTGCCACATGGAGTGAGGGTGGGCAGGAAACTGCCTTAGTCCCCTTGTGCTGCTGGTGGTGGTGGCGGGGGTCCCCGGGCCCTTTTAAATTGCCCAAGGGTGGCAGGCAGCACTGAGGGGGACACTCCCAAGGGCCTAACGTTGCTTTGCACAATGATAAATCTTGGAACAGGACAGAAATGAAATGGCAGCAGAACCTAAGGAATTACAAGCCTCCGGATTCTTGTGTGTGCACTGACTCCGAACGGAAACTGTAATTTGACTTGCTTTGTGTCTGTGGCTGGTAAAATATCAAGGCAAAATCATTCCAGTGATTGTGACCCTGGGATTGAGGAGGCTTTGGTCTTATTAAAATGTAACTAGCATGTTACACTTGTGATTTTAAAGGTTGCTTCCCCAAGCAATCCCAAATTGTTCTTCCCACAGCTGGCTGATGGGGGCAGCAGGGGATCTCCCCAATCTGGGGGAATCTCTCTGGGCCCCACTGTTAATTCTCCATCATTTCTCCCCCTAACCATGCCCACCCCTCCCATTATCAATGTTTTGGAGCAACCCCTTCCTCCCTTGATGGGATACAGACTCTGTGACAGAGACTGACTGGGGCTCCTCTCTGCACGGCCCCAGTGGGGAAGGAAAGAGACTGGAGGGAGGGGGAGAAGACGGGCAGAAGGAGTCAAATGGGGCTAAACCAAAACAGAGGAGATTTTCTTTCTGTCAAAATGTCCTGGAGTCTCATGGCTGAAAAGCCGCATCTTGAGTTAGGTTTGATGCATCAGCCTTTCAATTACCAGGCAAAGGTGTGAATCACAGAGACTGATAACTTCCTGCTTCCCAGCTTTGCCTAAGGCTTTGGCTACACTTGCACTTCAAAGCGCTGCCGCGGCAGCGCTTTGAAGCGCTAAGTGTAGTCAAAGCGCCAGCGCTGGGAGAAAGCTCTCCCATCGCTGTCCGTACTCCACCTCCCTGTGGGGAATAACGTACAGCACTGGGAGCCATGCTCCCAGTGCTGGGGCTTTGACCACACTGGCGCTTTGCAGCGCCGTAATTTGCAGTGCTGGAGAGGGTGTGTTTTCACACCCTGCTGCAGCACTGCAAATTTGCAAGTGTAGCCAAGGCCTGAGAAGCACCTGCACTGGTGCAACTGGTTAGCGCAGAGGGGGCTACTGCTGGGATTATGAGTTCAACCCTTATCTGGCGCCCTGGTTTTTATTACCTGTGTAGTTTCCCCAACTTGCTTTGCTTAATTTGCATGGAAAGTGCCCTACTAGGAAAAGGAGAGTAAGTTCTAAAATGTGGAAGTAGGTGAATAGCTTGGAAACATCCCCCCTGTGCTGCCATTAGTTCCAGTAGATTGTTCACTGGCAGCATGAATTGATTTCTTTGCTGCTGTGAAAGTTGCCATGAAAAGTCTCTGGTCACCAGAGCTCCCTGCTTCTTCCAGCACATCTCTGGCTCCTTCCCTGCCCCAATCACTGCTGTAGGAGGGTCCTATATACACTGAGCCTAAAACTTTTCCAAGCCTTCTTAGCACAGTTGGCAGCGTGTCAGTCTCATAATCTGAAGGTCCTGAGTTCAAGCCTCAGAGAAGGCAATGGTTTTTGCTCCCTGCTTCAGATTTTCTACAGGAAATCAGAGAAAAGAAACTAGAGGAGAGTGGTTTCTAGACACCCTCCCACCCATCTCACACACACACACACAGACTTTTCTAGGGCATTTTCTTTTCCTTCTCTATGGACCTTGTATTTTTCACAGAGCAAAATAAAACAAAAACATGCAAGTCCAAGCCTAATACAGTATGAAACCCAATACAGATCAAATCTCACCCTCAGAGATCTTTCAATAAACTTCTTTTGCAGACTAGACTTATTTTATGTCTGGGCCCAATCTTTTCACCTCGTATAGTCTGTGTTCCAGCTCAGGTGGTAGCTAGGGGATGTCTCATGACTGCAGCCACCTTTCTTCTGTTCCACCCCCTTATACAGCTTTGGTACAAGGCAGGAATCTTTTGTCTCTCTCCTGGGGAAGAGCCCCAGGTTTAAGATGGATTCCTGTACCAGGTGACATGGTCACATGTCCTGTGAGACCCCCAAGCCTTCATGCTTCCTGGCCTGACTCACAGATGGTGCAGGACAGAGCCATCTCCAGTCAATTGTCCTGGTTAATAGGAGCCATCAAGAGTCCAAACCACTATTAATGGCCCACACTTTGCATCATTACAACAGGACCTCAGAGTTATAGTTCATATTTCTAGTTTCAGATACAGGAATGATCGGTTCATACAAATAGGATGAACACACACAGTAGATTATAAGCTTTGTAATGATACCTTACAAGAGACCTTTTGCTTGAAGCATAGTCCAGTCACTTTATATTCACACTCATTAGCATATTTTCATAAAATCCTATGGAGTGCAACGTCACAGCTGGGAAAGGGTTTTACTGCAGCACCTGGGAGCAGTTGAGTTTCATGTTCAGGCTGTGGTTTGAGTTCCTCCAGGTTTCTCGTAAGCACACAGGGACCTTAGCGGGTGCTCTCGATACAGGAATGGCCCCGACACGATAAAGTGATGGGAACTGCATTTCCCTTTTTTATTTCTGTATATCCAATGACATTTCTGTTTGTGATTTCGTTTTGCTTTGTAGAACTGTGTTTTCTCAGGGATTTGATATTTAACTGAAAAAAGAATAAGGCCTCAGGGCGCCGGATGGAGGAGCAGGCTGGGGCTAGGACTGCTAAGAGAGCGAGAATAGCAGGTTTTCTGTATTGTTTCCTGCCCTCATTTTCATGACTAGTTTCTCTTCTGCATGAAATTTGCTTCATTTATGTGTAAGCCTGGCTAGCTCAGGTGGTAGAACATCAGACTTTTAATCTGAAGGTCCAGGGTTCAAGTTCCTGGTCAGGTAAAAAGGGAACAGTTCCCCACAAAAGGAAAAAAGGCATCTCTCCAAGATGTTATTTGACATGACCTTTTTCCCCAGGACTTGGCTTTTCACTAGGAAGGGCCATGTACTGCCTGGGACTGAAGGGGCAACTTCCTCACATGCCCACTGGCCTCTCAGTCTGGTTTAAGAAAGGCCTCTGGGAGCTGCAGCAAACTGCTGCAGGCCAACTTGGTGAGGAAAGGCAGGGCTGCCCGCACAGGGTCATCCACACCAGAGCTCAGCAGAGGTCTCGGGGTTCCCTATTGGTCCCATGGTGTAAGGGCAGCACTCGGGACTTTGAATCCTGCAATCTGAGCTGAAGTCTCGGTGGGATCTGAGGACAATTCCTGTGCCACAAACCCTGCTGGGTCTTCCAAGGCTCTGTCTTGCTCTCTCAAAGGCCATGAAAGCCTGTCTTTTACCCGCTAGCTGTTGTGACTTGAGCACAAGAGGGGATGTTTGATCCAGAAGCCTGGCCGTGCCTGGAGTCCTGTAGGGAGGGATGCGAGCTCCATTTCCTCTGAGTCCTGAAGCTGGGCTGCAGCCTGGCCTAGGAGGCAGCCCTATTGGTTGACCTACTGGCCCAAAGTCACTTGGGCGGTGTTGTCTTTCCCCAGGGATGCTGAAGGGCCTAAGGGAGGGAGGCTCAATGCTCCCCCCTATCAGTCAGGGCGGAAGAGGAGGGCTACAAGAGTTTGCAGGTTGATGGCTGGGCCTTCTAGCCTTCGGTTGGGGACGAGGTGGGGAACGCGAACCGGGAGAAATGGTTGCTGGCCTGTGAGGAATGGCTCAGCCGGTGGCATAAGGGGACCTTGTCATTAACCTCAGCCATGTGTTTCCCCCTGCTCCACGAATGCTGCTGAGACCGAACACGATGGCCTTCCACTTCTTGTGGGGCCATAGGATGTCCCTACCTAGTCAGGAGAAGTGCGGCTTTTCTGCTGTATTAGAAATGGTGGTTGGGCCTGGTGGGCTTTGAAGCCTTGTACGGCTCTACTTTTTTGTTTTTCAATTTTCAGTGGGTGGCTGAGCTGGAGGGCAGGTCAGGCCCGAGGGGAATGACGGGACAACCATAAAGAACCCAACTGACTCTTCCGATATGGCCGTATTTTTTTTACCCCACTGGGTGCAGCACCGGGTATGGGATGGCCGATAGTGGCGGAAGGGGGAGGAGATTAGGAAGGCCCCGCCCCCCCGTGTTCTTCTATTCCCACCTTACATCCTACAGGATTTTCAGTGGGTGGCTAGGTGGAAGGTGCTTCCAGGATGGCTTCATCCGCAACAGTGGCCACCCTCACAGCAGTGGCAGCCACAGCAGCGAGGCCCCCCCTTCGGCTCAGTCTGAACAGAGGTCAATGTACCACTGGGTGAGACAGGCCAATTTTAGGGAGCTTCCTCTGAAGGTGAGCAACTGTCCCCAGAACTTACTGACAGGAGCTTTAAAGTATTTGCAAATGTGCACGGCCGGCATGTGCAGAGCAAAGGCTGCCCGGGGCACTGTGTCAGGCTCTGGCACCGCTCGAGACAATGGACCATCTTCAGCCACCAGGCGACCCAGGATCTAAGGCAGGAATGGGGAGAGGAAGCAAGTCAAGCTGAGCAAGGCAGGCAAAAATTCATCTCGCCTTCATGGGCGCTCGCAATGATGCCCTTTTTGTGTGCCAGGGCTGACAAAAACCTCCCAGACAGAGAAGCAGCAGGCCAAAAAAGCAGCAGGGGTATTCTATCTGCTATCCAAGATCCATAAACGTAGAAATCCTGGATGTCCCATCATTTCAGGCAATGGCACACTGACAGCAGGATTGTCTGGCTGTGTAGACTCCCTCCTCAGGCCCTACACTACCAGCACTCCCAGCTATCTTCGAGACACCACTGACTTCCTGAGGAAACTACAATCCATTGGTGATCTTCCAGAAAACACCATCCTGGCCACTATGGATGTGGAAGGCCTCTACACCAATGTTCCACACAAAGATGGACTACAAGCCGTCAGGAACAGTATCCCCAATAATGTCACGGCAAACTTGGTGGCTGAACTTTGTGACTTTGTCCTCACCCACAACTATTTCACATTTGGGGACAATGTATACCTTCATGTCAGCGGCACTGCTATGGGTACCCGCATGGCCCCACAGTATGCCCACATTTTTATGGCTGACTTAGAACAATGCTTCCTCAGCTTTCATCCTCTAATGCCCCTACTCTACTTGCGCTACACTGATGACATCTTCATCATCTGGACCCATGGAAAAGAAAACCCTTGAGGAATTCCACCATGATTTCAACAATTTCCATCCCACCATCAACATAAACCTGGACCACTCCACACAAGAGATCCACTTCCTGGACACTACTGTGCTAATAAGCGATGGTCACATAAACACCACCCTATACCAGAAACATATTGACTGCTATGCTTACCTACATGCCTCCAGCTTTCATCCAGACCACATCACACAATCCATTGTCTACAGTCAAGCTCTAAAATACAACTACATATGCTCCAACCCCTCAGAAAGAGACAAACACCTACAAGATCTCTATCGAGCATTCTTACAAGTACACTACCCACCTGCTGAAGTGAAGAAACAGATTGACAGAGCCAGAAGAGTACCCAGAAGTCACCTACTACAGGACAGGCCCAACAAAGAAAGTAACAGAACCCCACTAGCCGTCACCTTCAGCCCCCCAACAAAAACCTCTCCAGCGCATCTACAACCTATCCTGAAGGACAATGCCTCACTCTCACAGATCTTGGGACACAGGCCTGTCCTTGCTTACAGACAGCCCCCCAACCTGAAGCAAATACTTACCAGCAACCAAACAACAGAAACACTAACCCAGGAACCTATCCTTGCAACAAAGCCCATTGCCAACTCTGTCCACATATCTATTCAGGGGACACCATCATAGGACCTAATCACATCAGCCACACTATCAGAGGCTCATTCACCTGCACATCTACCAATGTGATATATGTTATTATGTGCCAGCAATGCCCCTCCACCATGTATATTGGCCAAACCAGACAGTCTCTATGTAAAACAATAAATGGACACAAATCACATGTCAAGAATTATAACATTCAAAAACCAGTCGGAGAACACTTCAATCTCCTGGTCACGCATTTACAGACCTAAAAGTCGCAATATTACAACAAATAACCTTCAAAAACAGACTCTCATGAGAGACTGCTGAAGTGGAATTAATTTGCAAAGTGGACACCATTAAATTAGGCTTGAATAAAGACTGGGAGTGGATGGGTCATTACACAAAGTCAAACTATTTCCTCATGTTTATTTGTCCCCCTACTGTTACTCACACCTTCTTGTCAACTGTTGGAAATGTGCCGTCCTGATTATCACTACAAAAGGTTTTTTTCTCCTGCTGATAATAGCTCACCTTAACTGCTCACTCTCGTTATAGTTTGTATGGCAACACCCATTTTTTTTCATGTTCTCTGTATATATATATATATATATATATCTTCCTGCTGTATTTCCACTGCATGCATCCGATGAAGTGGGTTTTAGCCCAGCAAAGCTTATGCTCAAATAAATTTGTTAGTCTCTAAGGTGCCACAAGTACTCCTCTTTCTTTTTGCAGATAAATGAATGGAGGTTAAGTCCATGAATGGCTATTAGCCAGGATGGGTAAGGAATGGTGTCCCTAGCCTCTGTTTGTTAGAGGGTGGAGATGGATGGTAGGAGAGAAATCATTTGATCATTACCTGTTCAGTCCCTCTGGGGCACCTGGCATTGGCCACTGTTGGCAGATAGGATGCGGGGTTGGATGGACCTTTGGTCTGACCCAGTATGGCCGTTCTTATGGTCTTATGAAGGGAGGGGCAAAGGCTTCTGACAGAGTTTCTGTAGCATAGTGGTTATCACGTTTGACTAACGCACAAAAGGTCCCTGGTTCGAAACCAGGCAGAAACACAATGGCTTCATTTTCCGAGCTGCTACTGGCCTGTCCCTGCTGTTGTAGGAGCAGCAGTGATTTCTATGCTCAGAAGGTCTGTTATACTTCCCCTGCTCCCACTTTTGTCTCCTCTCCCTCTCTGAATGCCTGTGAAGTGGCTTTTCCCCTCCCGCTCCCCCCTGGAATGCTCGTGGGGTGAAGGGGCTGGTTGAAGAGCAGAAGAGCTCCCAGGTAGACAAGGTGTCTGGGACGCTAATTAGGCAGCTCTCACACACCCAGAGCATGGACACTGCCCAAGGTGGAGTGTGACCAACCAGATGCAGCCAAGTCATCTCTAGTCGCAGGCCATGAGGAGCAGGTCCTTAAAAAGGGAAGGGGCCCTGTGCTCAGGAGAGCACTCACAAGCTTGTACCTCCAGTGAATGCCCTTTGCCCGGACTGCCTGGCCAGTGGTTCTCTGCATTGTATTTCATTGTGCCTCAGGAAGACTTACCTTCATCACACTGTCCATAGCTGCGCTGTGGGACACTTACCTTGGAGAATCCTGACATCTCCAGTGCTGTGCCTGTCCTGGGAGCGTGAGTATGCAAGTGTGAGTGTGACACCCGCGCCGCCCCCCGCTTCTTCTTTTGAGCTTAGCTGTCAGTATAATAAACGTGCTGCTTTCTGCCAAACTCTGGTGGGTCATTAGCTTATTAGCTGGCCCAATTTTGGGTAACACCTGCGATAAACTCAACCCCTGCAAGATAACGGGTGGTGAAATGAGCTGGGAAAAAGCCTTGGCATCAGCAGGGGAAAGCTAGAGGACCTTGGCCAGTCACCTTTTGAAGCCTTGTGGCTTGGTCTCCTCTGCCCTGGGAGGTTGGCCTATGGTGGCCGGCTCTTCCTGCTGGCCTCCTCTGTGTGACTTGCCAAAGGAGGAAGTGAGGCAGCAATGGGGCAAAAGAGGAAAGTCGAGCTGAGGAAGGCAGGGCAGAAGCTAAGCGCCTCAATGCGGCTAAGTGGGGTTAGTAGAGCACCACCAGTCGTTCTGCAAAGCCTGGGGAGGTGCGGTTGGCTGCTGGGAGGTAGAATCCTGTGCCTGCCTCTTGGCTTCCCAGGGATGGCTACTTGCAGCCCAGGAGAAGAAGGACAGTTCTGGGTGAAAGGAAGACAAGCAAAGCTCTGGGAGGAAATTTGGGTGCGGGGTGCAGGCTCTGTGCTGGGGGAGGGGGTTGGGGTACAGGCGGGGTGGCGCTTACCCTGGGCACTGCAGCTCCCAAAGTGACTGGTACACACAACCCTCCGGCAGCAGGTCCTAGGTGGGCGGGGCCAGGGGGTCTCCGTGTGCCGCTGCCTGCAGGCGCCGCCCCCAGAGCTCCCATTGGCTGCAGTTCCTGGCCAATGGGCACTGCGGAGTTGGTACTCGGGGCAGAGGCAGTGAATGGAGACAGTCCCCCTTCCCCAGGGGATGCTGGGACGTGCCAACCACTTCTGGGAGCGGCACGGAGGGACGGAGGCAGAGTGGGCAGGGAGCCACCTTAGTGCTGCTGGCACATCTCTGCACACCCATGGGGGGAGGGGAGCAGAGGGCCTCCATGTGCTGCCTGGGGTAGGGGCAGAGCACAGAGCTGCCTCCCCTCCCGGGTCTATTACAGGAGTGGGTGGGTGGGGTCTTTTGGCCTGCAAGGTGCAGCAGGTCGGACTAGATGATCACATTGGTCCCTTCTGACCGTAAGGGCTCTGAGTCTAAAAGGGAGAGGGAAGTAAAGATTTTTTTTTTTAAATAAACCAAACATTGTAATACCAGATAACTCCAACAGCTCATTGTACAGTCCCACCCCTTTCTTCCTCCATTGTGTGTTGAATGACCTGCAGGACATCGATTCTCTCATTTCATTGATAAACTGATACAACGTGACTGAAATAAAACCAATTCCCAGTAGAGAAAATGTCACATCCCTGCATTGGCTGGGAATCGAACCCAGGTCAACTGCTTGGAAGGCAGCTATGCTCACCACTATACCACCAATGCGTCTGGCAAAAGTGCTACTTATGCTTGCCCAATGAGGCTAGAGCAGCATTGAGGCACTTTCCTGCCTGTTAAAATGTACTGGATTCTCATCACTAAAAAAACACCTCCATCTTTACTTGGGTTTGAAACATCAGCCTTTCAATTAGCCACCAAAGTTGTTAATCACAGGGTATGTCTACACTACGGGATTATTCCGATTTTACTGAAACTGTTTTTTGGAAACAGATTGTATAAAGTCAAGTGCACACGGCCACACTAAGCACATTAATAAAGTGGTGTGCGTCCATGTACGAGGCTAGCGTCGATTTCCAGAGCGTTGCATTGTGGGTAGCTATCCCATAGCTATCCCATAGTTTCCGCAGTCTCCCCCGCCCATTGGAATTCCGGGTTGAGATCCCAATGCCTGATGGGGCAAAAACAGTGTCATGGGTGATTCTGGGTAAATGTCGTCACTCAATCCTCCCTCCGTGAAAGAAACGGCAGACAATCATTTCGCGCCCTTTTCCCTGGATTGACCGGGCAGACGCCATAGCACGGCAACCATGGAGCCCGTTCAGCCTTTTTTCACTGTCACCGTATGTCTACTGGATGGTGCTGACAGACGCGGTACTGCAGCGCTACACAGCAGCATCCCCTTGCCTTTTGCAAGTTAGCAAAATAGTTACTAGCCATACCATCCTGTCTGCTGCTTTGCAAGTTGACAATGACAGTGACCAGTCATAATGTACTGTCTGCTGCTGTCATGGGTGCTCCTGGCCGGCCTCGGTGAGGTCGGCCAGGGACGCATGGACAAAAATGGGAATGACTTCCCCGGTCATTCCCTTCTTTACGTTTTGTCTAAAGGGAGAGTCAGTCCTGTCTAGACTATCAGGCAAGCCTAGTAAAGAACCAGAGAGACAAACAGTCGTTCCAGGTCAGAGCCCCAGACATCCCGCAGAAATGATGGGCTGTATGCCATTCTAGGGGGTGCCCCTGCAACAACCACACCCATTGCTTCCCTCCTCCCCCACTCCTCCTGGGCTACCGTGGCAGTTATCCCCCCATTTGTGTGATGAAGTAATAAGGAATGCAGGAATTTGAAACAACACTGACTTTATTGCCTCTGCAAGTAGAGCTCAAAGGCAGGAGGGGAGGGCAGCCTCCAGCTTGTATGATATTCCAGGCAGGACTGAATCTCCATTAGACAAAGCTTAAAGAAGAGAATGACCTGGGAGTCATTCACATTTTTGCCGAGGCGCCCCTGGGCGACCTCACCAAGGCCAGCCAGGAGCACTCACGGGACGACGATGACGCATACCAGTCCTACTGTACCGTCTGCCGTCTGGAAGGGAAGGGGATGCTGCTGTGTAGCGCTGCAGCACAACATGTGCCAGCAGCATCCAGTAGACATACGGTGACATTGAAAAAAGGCGAGAAATGATTTTTTTCCCTTTGCTTTCACGGGGGAGGGGGGGCAATGACATATACCCTGAACCACCCGTGACAATGTTTTTGACCCTTCAGGCTTTGGGAACTCAGCCAAGAATTCAAAAGGTTTTCGGAGAGTGCGGGAACTGTGGGATAGCTACAGTCATCAGCCGCCCCTCCCTCCGTGAGTGTCCATTTCGTTCTTTGGCTTTCTGGTACGCTTGTCTCAGCTCCTTAAGTTTCAGCACTGTGTTGAGTCCCTGTTGTGGCCTCTGTCCATCATAGCCTGGGAGATTTTTTTCAAATGTTTTGGCATTTCGTCTTTTGGAACGGAGTTCTGATAGAACAGATTCATCTCCCCATACAGAGATCAGCTTCAGTATCTCCCCTACAGTCAGTGCTGGAGCTCTTTTTTGATTCTGGGACTGCATGGTCACCTGTGTTGATCGGCGCTCCACGCTGGGCAAACAGGAAATGAAATTCAAAAGTTCATGGGGCTTTTTCTGTTTACCTGGCCAGTGCATCCGAGTTCAGATTGCTGTCCAGAGCGGTCACAATGGTGCACTGTGGGATAGCACCCGGAGGCCAATACCGTCGAATTGTGGCCACATTAACCCTAATCCGACATGGCAATGCCGATTTCAGCGCTACTCCCCTCGTCGAGGAGGAGTACAGATACCGGTATTAAGAGCCCTTTATATCGATATAAAGGGCTTCGTTGTGTGGATGGGTGCAGGGTTAATGCGATTTAACGCTGCTAAATTTGATATAAACCCGTAGAGTTTACCAGGCCAGAGAGAGCAGCAGGTTTCCCATATTGTTTCCCGCTCTTGTTTTCTTGACTAGTTTCTCCTCTGCACCATCTTGTTGTTTTCCTTTGCGAGCCTGGCTAGCTCAGTGGGCAGAGCATCAGACTTTTAATCTGAGGGTCCAGGGTTCAAGTCCCTGGTCAGGTGATAAACTACTCCCCAAGATCTTACACTGTCTTTCCCATGTCCTCTTTGATGTTACTTTTTCTCTTCAGGATTTTCCCTTTCCTCAGAAGGGCCTTTTTGTGTGTGGGTTTGAAGGGGCAACTTCCTGACAGCCCCTCTGTCCTTGCAGCCTGGAGGAATAAAGGCCTCTGGGCATAGAGCATGTTCCTCCCCTGCACACGCGCACGCACACACACACACACACACACACACACACACACACAGAATATCCCTAAGGAATTAGAATCACCTGCTGCCTTCCCCAGTCCTGCTGGATCCCCAAATGAAGATGCTCTTCAGCCTAAACCCATGTCCCCTCTGTTCCCAGTGCCCGTCAGACCCAACCCTCAGTCCCTCCTGTGCTCACTGCTCCCCACTCCCAACCAGAGCCTGCTCCTCTTCACCCTTCTCCTCTGTCCCAACCCACAGGCCCCTCCTCCTCACGCTGCTCCTCAATCCCAATCCACGGCTCCCTCCTTCCCTCCAGCAGCAGGTGCTTCAGACCCCCTCAGGAAGATTTTCTTGCAAGGTTTCGTGTAGGAGTCTGCATGTGGATTTTACAGTGTGTTGGAAATAGGTTGGGTTGCTGGCCGAAATGATCACTTGGGGCTGGTGTTGGATTCCCAGTCTCCATGTTATTGGGGCAGAAGAAATAAAGGGTTGTTATCCTTCTTGTGTGAATCGAGGGCAGCACAACTGTGCTTGGCAGACCCCGATTGAGGGACTCACCCTCAATTCAATAGCACTTGCTAGGCAGGGGACAGGGGTTCCAAAGCCAAGGGGGCTGGGGTCTGGGTCCCAATGCTAAAATTTAGGTGTTAGACCAACGTTAGGACAGGGTGGCTGTGGAGGGATGAGTGAGTCCCTAAACACCATAGTGAGTACGGGGCCTTCTTATTTTCCCCCCTTTTCCACCCAGGATGGCAGGTGAACTCTACAGAGGCACCTCTGGGCTTGCACTGACTAAGGACAACAGCTGTGAGTGGGGTGCAGAGAGGGGATGGCTCATGTTAAAGGACTTTTGGTTGCTGGACTTATGAACCGTAGGGAGAAGGACACTGTCCAGCTTATCTGGGGGTGGGTCTTTCCCTCATGGTTTATGTTTATGTGTTGGGTCTGCTGACCTGACTTCTACTAACCCTAGGCTTACATTGCAGTGTAGACATATCCTGAGAGGGCATCTATACTGTGACAAAATCCCGCTGGCCTGGATGGTCTGATTTGGGCTCCTGGGGTTCAGGTTGTGGAGCTAAAAACTACAGCGTAGACATCTGGGCTCAGACTGGAGCCCAGGCTCAGAGACCCTCACCCCTCGTGGGGTCTCGGAGGCTGGGCTCAAGCCCAAGTGTCTACGCTGTTATTTTATAACCCTGCAGCACAAGCCTCACAAGCCTGAATCAACTGACCCAGGGTTTGAGAATAGTGACTTGGGTGTGTTAATGGCAGTGTAGACATAATGCTAGGCTATGTCCACACTGCAATGAAACACCCAGCGCTGTCCCGTGCCAGTGCAGGCTCCCAGGCTGGGGCCATGGGGTGGTAAATTTGCAGCGTAGACATCTCGGCTCAGGCTCAATACCGGGCTCTGGGAGCCCTCAAGGTTGGGAGGGAGTTTAGCAAGCAAACAAGGTAAATTGGCAGTGGAGTATTACCCTGGACTCAACGGCATTTCTCCATTGGTCTGTCTGCTCTGGGGCAGGGACAATAACACGTCCTGCTGCATTCGTTATTTCAAAGGGCGGTTTAGGATTTTCATTCTCACACACGGTGCACAAAGCAGGACTCAACCGTCCATGTAAACTAAATGAGCTGCCCACAGGTTCTGGCAGCCACAATGAGCCATTCAGTGTGAGAGCCCAGATCTGCCCCTGTCCCAGAGGAAGCAGGATCATCTGTGACAGGCTGGACCACTGACCTATCAGCTCTTAACTCCCAAACTTTCAGTAAGTCTGTTATCAGTGCCTGTGAGTATAATTTAAACAACTATACTGGGCTGGACCAAAGAGCTCTGTGTTTTGTCCTCCCACAGTAGCCAATACCAGGTTGTCCAAGAGTTAGTCAATAAGGCACCACTGGGAATTGAACCCAAGATCTCCTATTTACAAGACAGGTGCTTTAGCCAGCTAAGCCATGGTGCCTGCCTCTGGCAACAACACTGTGTCTGCCCACACCTGACTCCCTGCCATCCCCACTGGGGCCTGAAAAGCTTTGCTTGTGTTTGGATTCTGCAAAGCAGAAGAGCAGGTGAGGTTTTCCTTGCAAGGGGTGTGTGGGTGTGTGTGTGTGTGTGTGTGTGTGTGTGTGTGTGTGTGTGTGTGTGTGTGTGTGTGTGTGTGTGTGTGTGTGTGTGTGTGTGTGTGTGTGTGTGTGAGAGAGAGAGGGAGAGAGAGAGAGAGAGAGAATCTTTGGCCAGGTCTGCACTACAAGGTTACTTCAGCATCATTATATTGCTCAGATGTGTGAAAAACACACAACGCTCCCTCGGTCAGCAGTTTTTGGCTGGTGCACACACTGCAATACCACATCTGGCGACAAAATTGCCCTGTTTTGGTGACAAAATAAAACCACCTCGACGAGAGGCCTAGAGCTTTTTGCAGCAAACTTAAAGTGACAAATGTCAGTGTAAATGCTGCTGGTCATTATATCACCATAACTGGCCTCCACCAGTATCCCACCATGCCTGTCGTGAACTCGCCTGCCCTGCATTCCTGCTACAGAGGCTAGGCCCCTCCCCTTTCATAGCTCCAGAAAGTTCTGACAGCTGAGCCACTATCTATACCGGGATTAGCTTGATAGAACTGCATTGCCAGCCTAAGTAATGTAATTACACCAACCTAATTTTGTAGTGTAGACCTGTCCAAAGAATCACACACACACCTTGGGAGCAAAACTTCATCTGCTCCTCTGCTTTATAGAATACAAACACGAACAACACTTGTCAGGGCCCAGTGGGGATTGGCAGAGAGTCAGGTGTGGGCCATCTTTATCCCAGGAGAGATGGACTCTAAGGGTACGTCTCCATTGCAATGTAAGCCCAGGTGTGGCACGCTGTGCTCAGAGCAGCACCTGGAAGCCCCATATTCACCACTCTCATATAAGGATGGGAGTATTTTAATAATTTGGGCAGGTCCCAGGGTGTTTGGGGGAGATGATGAGGATGTTCCCTTTTGAGATAAAAACTAAGAAATACAGCACTAGAGAATTTCTTTTTTTAAGAAAACTGGGATTTAGACATTTTATTTAAAGCAAGGGAGTTCTGAGTTTCTGAGAAGGTTTTTTTTGCAAGAAGCAACATTGTTTGATCTGTCATTGTACCAAAGGGAGAGATGGTTGTCTACAAAGGAGGGGTGAAAACTAAATGCATCCGATAAGGATGGGATTCAAACCCATGCATGCAGAGCACAATGGATTAGCAGTCCATCACCTTAACCACTCGGCCACCTCATCTGAGCTGTTAGAAAAAGGACAGGAGGAGAAATCTAAGGCCAGCAGAGCTAGGGACAATAAGGAGTTTTTAAATACAAAGTGGAAGCAGGGGCTGAATGAGCTCCCCCCTCACATCTAGTGAGGAACTGGGGGAAAGACTTCAGGAACAGACCGTTTTTCCATAGACACCTACTCTGCCTAGCTATGCAGCATGATGGGGCCGCTTTCCCAAAATGACCAGTTTTGGCTGGTGGCGGGTTACAAATCACTTTAGGATTGAGTGGAATGAAATGTTATTATCCTTCCTGCATGAGTGAAGGGCAGCAAAACATACCTAGTCCGTCCTGATGGAGGGGTGGGTGGGTGAGGAATAGCTTTTATTGGACTTCGTAGAAGTGATTGAGAACATCACCCTAAACCAGTGGTCCCCAAACATTTCACTCTGTGCCCTCTTAGCCATGGCTGTGGCCCCTCGGAAGCTGCAGTCAAGAACCGAGGCTGGGAGTGGGGCTGTTGCTTGCTGGGAAGAGGGGTGCAGACAGGGGTAAGGGGGTCGAGGCCGAGCAGGGAGTCAGAGCCCCAGGCTGAGGGTGGGGTTGGGGAAGAGCTGGGGCAGAGTGGGGCTGAGTGCTGCTCCCTCCATGGGGGCTGGCTGAGGCCCTAAGGTGCCCCCATGAATGTTCCTCTGTGTCCCCCTAGGAGTCATGCCCCACATTTTGGGGACCACTGAACCCTACTCACTAATCAGTGGCTAGTGATGCCAAAGCCCAGGGAAAGGGAGAACAAGTGCGGGGCCCCCAGCACTGGAGCCATGTGAAGGGGCTGCAGGAGAGGGGCAATGGCTGGTGGCACAGGAGGGGGCAGGAGTTAGGGGTGAAGGAGGCGCAAGGGTTGGGAGTGCAGGAGCTAGCAGTAAAGGGGGAGTGGGGATCATCCAGGGGCAACGGGGAAGTGCCAAAGTACAAGCTTTGCCCAGGGCTCCATTTTCCCTAATGCTGGTCTGAGCAAACAACTGGAAATGACCCTTCAGTGAGACCAGAACCATCGTGTAGAAAAGCCCCTTTGTTAAGTGGTGGAGGCTGAGGGCTTAGGGAGATGGGTTAGAAAGCAACAGCAATAGGTGTCTTTTTGTGGAGGTTTGATTCTTGCCTGCTAGGCTAGGCTGGTGTGTGGTGTCTCCATGGCTGTACTTTACGTCTCTGATCACCCACAGGGAGCCAAGTCTAGACATACTCAGAGGCTCTATGCCAGAGTTTCTCAAACTTCCTTTCACTGCAACCCCCTTCTGCCAAAAAAAACCTTACTACATGGCCCTGGAAAGAAGGACCAAGCCCCTCCACACTGAGCAGAGGCAGGGGAGACAAAGCCTGAGCCCTGCCCCAGTTGGGGGAGGGCAAAACCAGAGCTTGAGGGATTCAGCCCTGGGTGGTGGGGCTCAGACTTTTGGCTTCAGCCCCAGGGACCAACAAGTCTAATGCCAGCCCTGGTGAC
>NW_025423287.1:198351-312780 GCF_020497125.1 Mauremys mutica
CCTTTCTGGAATGTGTTTGCCCCAAAAGTAGCTCTTGTGTCATACAGGAGGCCTGTGATATGCAGGGGGTCAGATTAGATGCTCTAATGGTCTCTTCTGGTCATAAAGTCGACTAATTTCTGAAAAACTGAGTGTAGCATTGGGAGCAGCGTCTGATGTTTTCCTGTCTAGCCGGCTTGCTGCCTAGAACGAACGTTCCTTGAGTGGGGTGACCACAGGGAGTAGCTCAAACCTCCACAGTGCCTGGCCAGGGGCAGGACATTAGCACAGCAAGGAGGGGGTGTGGCAGTGAATCACAAAGGCCTTTTGCAGGACCTCAGACTATTGGTCAAAGGTGGTGGGGACGGTGGTGACCTAACAGAGAGATGCTGACATCAGCAGGCAGGACAGGGGCGAGGGGCCAGGGAAACCTCAGAGACCCCTGTGGCTTTGCTTCAGCAAGTCTCCTTCTCCAGGTCTCTCTTTGAGGACTGAGAGAGTATTCGGGTTCACGTACGTGGGCGCCAGGAGGAAACCTCTTTCGAGTTTTCTCCTTCCCTTTTAGTGATTTTTACTAGAAAACAGCCGTCCCTGTTTAGAAGGTAAGAGCCTCCTCGAGGTTTGAAAACCTGTTTAGTCTGAGCCATCTGGTGACAGTTGAATTCTAGGCATGGAAACCACGAGCTTAAGGAGGCAGAATTTTATTCCGCACCTGGGATTTTGTCCCTTAAAATCACTGGGGGACATTAGGGTTTGTCCTTTTTGTTTCACCTTTTCCTCCATCCATCTCTCCCTCCTTTCTCTTCTTCTCTTGCTTCTTTTGTCCTTTCTCCTGTTCCCCTCCCAAAACCAGGAGCAGTGTCGGGGTGTGTTTGGGGCGGGGGCAGAAGAGGGGGATGGGCGGCACTGGGGGAGGGGGAGCTCAGGGGGGTGTTGGGAGCAGGGTCAGAGAGGGGATGGGCGGCACTGGGGGAGGGAGGACCACGGGGGGTATTTGGGGGCGGGGCAGAGAGGGGGAGGGGCGGCAGTGGGGGAGGGGGAGCTCGGGGGGGTGTTTGGGTGGGGCAGAGAGGGGGAGGGGGCCGCACTGGGGGAGGGGGAGCTCGGGGGGGTTGTTGGGGCGGGGGCAGAGAGGGGGACGGGGCGGCACTGGGGGAGGAGAAGCTCAGGGGGAGTGTTTGGGGGCGGGGGCAGAAGAGGGGGAGGGGCCGCACTGGGGGCGGGGGAGCTCGTGGGGGTATTTGGGGTGGGGGCAGAGGAGGGGGACGGGCGGCACTGGGGGAGGGGGAGCTCGGGGGGGTGTTGGGGGCGGGGGCAGAGAGGGGGATGGGCGGCACTGGGGGAGAGGGGAGCTCGGGGGGGGTTGGGGGCGGGGGCAGAGAGGGGGGATGGGCGGCACTGGGGGAGGGGGAAGCTGGGGGCTGTTTGGGGGCGGGGGAGGGAGGGGGATGGGCGGCACTGGGGGAGGGGGAGCTTCGGGGGGGTGGTTGGGGGCGGGGGGCAGAGAGGGGGAGGGGCGGCACTGGGGGAGGGGGAGCTCGGGGGGGTGTTGGGTGGCGGGGGCAGAGAGGGGGATGGGCGGCACTGGGGGAGGGGAAGCTCGGGGGGGTTGTTGGGGGCAGGGGCAGAGAGGGGGATGGGCGGCACTGGGGAGGGGGAGCTCGGGGGGGTGTTGGGGGCGGGGCAGAGAGGGGGATGGGCGGCTCTGGGGGAGGGGGAGCTCGGGGGGGTTTGGGGGCGGGGCAGAGAGGGGGATGGGCGGCTCTGGGGGAGGGGCAGCTCGGGGGGGGTTGGGGGCGGGGCAGAGAGGGGGATGGGTGGCACTGGGGAGGGGGAGCTCGGGGGCGGTTGTGGGCGGGGCAGAGAGGGGGAGGGGCGGCACTGGGGGTGGGGGCGCTCGGGTGGGGTTGTGGGCGGGGCAGAGAGGGGGAGGGGCGGCACTGGGGGAGGGGGCGCTCGGGGGGGTGTTTGGGTTGCTCAGGAGCCGCCTCGCGAACGCTTCAAGGCCACGTGATGCCCTCTCGGAAACTCCGCCTCTCCCGACACAGCCAATAGGAAGAGGAGGCAGAGCCCTGACCAATGGGAGCGCAAGAAGAAACCTTCCCCCCCCCGCCCAGTTCCAGTGTGAGGTTGGGGGCTGCAGTGACCAGAGCCCCCAGCAGGGTGCAGCGGGGGGGGGGGGTGCAGTGACCAGAGCCCCCAGCAGGGTGCAGCGGGGGGGGGGCTGCAGTGACTAGACCCCCCAGCAGGGGGGCTGCCGGCCGTGGGGTTCCCTGCAGTCTGGTGCCATTCACAGGGAGACCCACAATAGCCTGACCCCCCCACCCCTGTCCGAGCTCCCGCCCTGCCCCCCCAGCCCACTGCCTCTTGAGCAGCCCCCCCCTGCGGTGTCACCACTACCCCCCCCGGCTGTGTCCCCCCCGCAGCTTCCCAGCCCCCCAGCTCCCCTCCGGTGCCCCCCCACACTTCCTCCCTGCAGCCTGCCCCATTCCCCCCCTGAGTCCCAGCTTCACCCCCTGACATCTCTCCAACCCCACCTCCCCCCATCGCAGCCCCTGTCCCCCAGTGCCCCGGCCCTGCTCCCCGGGGGGGGCTTGAGAGGCCCCCACCCCCCGGCCGCTCCACTCCCCACAATGGGCAGCTGCTGGCGCTGAGGAAGGGGGGTCTGGGCCAGGCCAGGTGCTGGGCCGATCCTGGTGAAAGAGAGACGAGCCGGCAAGGCTGAGATGCCCCTCCCTTGTCTGGGGGGGGGGACAGGGGCTCCCACAATTTGGCCAGTGTCACCCTCCCCCATCCAGAGGAGACGTCCGCTCCCAGCAGGCCGTGCTCCATCTCCACCCCGCAGGGAGGAGCCCCCAGTCCAGCAGTGCCCCCCACCCCGCCCCCATCAGCAGCCAAGCCGGGAACCTGCCCCTTCTCCCCTGCGAGGGCTGCAGGACTCCCTGCCCCCGCAGCACCAGCCTCCCCCCATGTCCCCGGGGTGGGGTGGGGGAAGGGGGGATTCCTGCTTCCCATTGCCCAGATCCCACCCCCACCCCGGGCTGCCCAGACGGGAGCCAGGGGCTGCAGCAGTTGGCTGCTTCCCCAGGGCTACCAAGGAGCCGCCAGGAGAAGGGACGAGATTCTCCACGGCGCTGCAGCCGTTCACACTGGGACCCGTCTCACACGGGGGAAACTGAGGCACCAGGGAGGGCGAGATGGGCTGCACCAGCTCAGATTGGGAGTCTGTGGGAGAGCCAGGAATAGAACCCAGGAGTCCTGGCTCCATGGGCAGCTTGGGACTCCTGCATTTGGGGAGGCTGGGCGGGCCCGGACTGTGGCCCTGCCCCAAGGCCTGCTCGCGCCCCGCCTCCTCCTGCTGAAGCCCCGCCCACACGCCCCCTCCACCCCGCCCACACTCCCCCATCAGCCCCGCCCACACGCCCCTTCAGCCCCGCCCACACGCCCCCCTCAGGACCCCTTTGTTCCACTCCCCTGACACCCCCCGCCCACCTCTCACGTCTCTTCCCCCGAGGCCCTGCCACTTGTGCCTCTTCGCCCCCACCCCAAGGCCCCCCCCACCTGCCTCTCTGCCGTTTGCACCCCCAGCCCCTCCCCCCACGGCCCCATGTGGCCGGATGGAGCTTGGGGAAGGGCGGAGTGAGGATGGGGCCTTGCGGGGGAGAGGACGAGTGGGAGCAGGGCCTCTGGGTGGAGCACAGGCCAGGTGCCTCCCCGGGCCCCTTATACCCACCGCCCCTGCCTGGCTCCCGGCCTCCCCGGCTCTAACCCAGCGGCACTGGGACAATTTGTATAGTGGGAGGTGCTGAGAGCCAGTGAACAAAACTGTAAACCCTGCACAGGATGGAAACCACTTCAAGGCAGGGGGGGCACCAGGACTGGCCCCCACTCCCTTCCCAGAGCTAGCGGTGGGACCCGGATACCCTGGCTCCCAACCCCCACTCTAACCGCTAGTCTGCACTGCCCTGCCACAGCTGGGGAGAAGAACCAGGAGTCCTGGCTCCCAGCCCGGTCGTGGGTGGAGCAGGACGTACTGGCCATGGGCTCAGCTGGGCATCGCTTACCATTAGGCTGGATGGTATCCCAGTGCTGACCTCCAGCCCCACAGCTCTGCTGGTGCCCCTCACTCCCGACCCGCAGCCCCTTGGTTCCCCCCAGCACTGACGGTGCCCCTCACTCCCGACCCGCAGCCCCTGCTATCCCAGTCCTGACCTCCAGACTCGCAGCTCTGCTGGTGCCGCTCACTCCTGACCCGCAGCTCCCTGCGCTCACTCCAGCTCTGATGGTGCCCCTCACTCCCGACCTGCAGCCCCTGCTATCCCAGTCCTGACCTCCAGACTCACAGCTCTGCTGGTGCCCCTCACTCCCGACCTGCAGCGACTGGGCTTCCCGCGGAGCTCCCCAGTCACTGTGCTACCGGTGCCCCTCACTCCCGACCCGCAGCCCCTCCTATCCCAATCCTGATCTCCACACCCACAGCTCTGCTGGTGCCCCTCACTCCCGACCCGCAGGCCCTTGGTTCCCCCCAGCACTGACGGTGCCCCTCACTCCTGACACGCAGCCCCTGCTTTCCCAGTCCTGACCTCCAGACTCACAGCTCTGCTGGTGCCCCTCACTCCTGACCCACAGACCCCTGGGCTTCCTTCAGCTCTACCGGTGCCCCTCACTCCCGACCTGCAGCCCCCTGGGTTCCCCCCAGCTCTAGTGGTGCCCCTCACTCCTGACCCGCAGCCCCTGCTATCCCAGTCCTGACCTCCAGACTCACAGCTCTGCTGCTGCCCCTCACTCCCGACCCGCAGCTCCTCCTATCCCAATCCTGATCTCCAGACCCACAGCTCTGCTGGTGCCCCTCACTCCCGACCTGCAGCGACTGGGCTCCCCGTGGAGCTCCCCAGTTACTGCGCTGCCAGTGCCCCTCACTCCCGACCCGCAGCCCCTCCTATCCCAATCCTGACCTCCAGACTCACAGCTCTGCTGGTGCCCCTCACTCCCGACCCGCAGCCCCTTAGGCGTCCACCAGCTCTGCCGGTGCCCCTCACTCCTGACCCGCAGCCCCCTGGTCTCCCTCCAGCTCTGCCGGTGCCCCTCACTCCCGACACGTAGCCCCTGCTATCCCAGTCCTGACCTCCAGACTCACAGCTCTGCTGGTGCCCCTCACTCCCGACCCGCAGCCCCCTATTCCCCCACCAGCTCTGCCGGTGCCCCTCACTCCCGACCTGCAGCCCCTGTTATCCCAGTCCTGACCTCCAGACTCACAGCTCTGCCGGTGCCCCTCACTCCCGACCCGCAGCCCCTGCTATCCCAGTCCTGACCTCCAGACTCACAGTTCTGCTGCTGCCCCTCACTCCCGACCCGCAGCCCCTCCTATCCCAATCCTGATCTCCAGACCCACAGCTCTGCTGATGCCCCTCACTCCCGACCTGCAGCGACTGGGCTTCCCGCAGAGCTCCCCAGTCACTGTGCTGCCGGTGCCCCTCCCTCCCGACCCGCATGCCCCTGGATTCCCCGCTGAGCTACCCAGTTACTGCGCTGCCGACCCGCAGCCCCTACTATCCCAGTCCTGACCTCCAGCCTCACAGCTCTGCTGGTGCCCCTCACTCCCGACCCGCAGCCCCTTAGGCGTCCACCAGCTCTGACAGTGCCCCTCACTTCCGACCCGCAGCCCCCTGGTCTCCCTCCAGCTCTGCCGGTGCCCCTCACTCCCGACCCGCAGCCCCTGCTATCCCAGTCCTGACTCCAGACTCACAGTTCTGCTGCTGCCCCCTACTCCCGACCCGGAGCCGCTTAGGCGTCCACCAGCTCTGACGGTGCCCCTCACTCCCGACCCGCAGCCCCCTGGTCTCCCTCCTGCTCTGCCGGTGCCCCTCACTCCCAACTCGCAGCCCCTGCTATCCCAGTCCTGACCTCCAGACTCACAGTTCTGCTGCTGCCCCTCACTCCCGACCCGCAGCCCCTCCTATCCCAATCCTGATCTCCAGATCCACAGCTCTGCTGGTGCCCCTCACTCCCGACTTGCAGCGACTGGGCTTCCCGCAGAGCTCCCCAGTCACTGTGCTGCCGGTGCCCCTCACTCCCGACCCGCAGCCCCTACTATCCCAGTCCTGACCTCCAGACTCACAGCTCTGCTGGTGCCCCTCACTCCTGACCCACAGACCCCTGGGCTTCCTTCAGCTCTACCGGTGCCCCTCACTCCCGACCCGCAGCCCCCTGGGTTCCCCCCAGCTCTAGTGGTGCCCCTCACTCCTGACCCGCAGCCCCTGCTATCCCAGTCCTGACCTCCAGACTCACAGTTCTGCTGCTGCCCCTCACTCCCGACCCGCAGCCCCTCCTATCCCAATCCTGATCTCCACACCCAGAGCTCTGCTGGTGCCCCTCACTCCCGACCCGCAGCCCCCTGGATTTCCCGCTGAGCTCCCCAGTTACTGCGCTGCCAGTGCCCCTCACTCCCGACCCGCAGCCCCTACTATCCCAGTCCTGACCTCCAGACTCACAGCTCTGCTGGTGCTCCTCACTCCCGACCCACAGCCCCCTCGATTCCTCGCTGAGCTCCCCAGTTACTGTGCTGCTGGTGCCCCTCACTCCCGACCCGCAGCCCCTTAGGCGTCAACCAGCTCTGACGGTGCCCCTCACTCCCGACCCGCAGCCCCTGCTATCCCAGTCCTGACCTCCAGACTCTCAGCTCTGCTGGTGCCCCTCACTCCCAACCCGCATGGGTCACCCCTGGAGCAGGTTAAAGCTGCAGGTTGACAGTGAGGTTGCTGCCCCTGTGAACAGCTGCTGTAGCAGCGCCTGGGCAGGACAGGGAGAGCCAGTTATCCCCCCCCCCCAGCCTGTATCGGGGGATGGGAGCACTCACACCCTGGGGCCCCTGAGTTGGGACGGAGGGAGGCCCCCGTGCACCAGGGATGCTGTAAGGGCGAACAGGGGCACCCACCCACCCAGCCACCAGAGATATTCTAGGGGGGGAGAGTGGCACCCACACACTCAGGATCTTGTAGGGGGGGACAAGGGCATCCACACTCCGGGATCCTCTGCAGAGGGACGGACACCCACACATCCAAGATTCTGTATGGGGGGCAGAGGTACCCGGACACCTGGGCTCCTGGACAGGGGATGGGGGCACCGAAACATCCGGGATCTTACATCAGAGGACAGCGGCGCCTGCAGCTCGACATGAGACGGGGGCGGGGGAGCAGGAGCATTCCCAGTTCCAGGCTGTCCCCGTCTGGCCAAGGCACAGAGCTCACAAGCAGAGTTTAAAGCTCGAGCTGCCAGGCCACAAAACAAGCTGGGCTCCGTGGCTGGTGCCTGTGATCCCAGCTGCTGAGGCTGGCGGATCGCTTGAGCTCAGGAGTTCTGGGCTGCAGGGGGCTGTGCCAATCGGGTGTCCCCACTAAGTTCAGCATCAATATGGTGATCCGGGGGAAGCTTGGGGTCCCCAGGTTGCCTAAGGAGGGGTGAACCGGCCCAGGTCGGAAATGGAGCAGGTCAAAACTCCCCTGCTGATCAGTAGTGGGATCACACCTGTGAATAGTCCCTGCAGCGTTGCCTGGGCAAGACAGTGAGACACAGTCTCTTTTTATACAGACACCCCCCGCAGAGCCTGCAGGGGGGGACAGGAGCACCCACACGCTGGGGATTCTGAATTGGGGGGAGGGTCGCACCCAAGCAACACGGATCTTGAAAAGGGGAACAGAGACACCCACAGATCCTGGATGGGGGCAGGCAGGGGAAACCACACACGGGAGCTAGTTCATGGGGTGGGGGACAGAGACACCCACCGGAGATCCTGGATGGGAGCACCCACATGTTGGGGATCTTGAACTGGGAGCAGGGAAGCACCATGTACCAGAGGTTCTGAAGGGGGAACAGGGACACCCACACACCAGGTGTCTTGCAGCAAGAGCTGCGGTCTTGATTTACACACGGCAGTGATGGGGATTTAACCAAATCCCGTGCGGAGCTTGTTCCACTAGATAATTAGCCTCACGGTTAAAAAATGGTAATTTCCAGTTGGCGTTTTGTGACATTGACTGCAAACCAATGGGGTCGTGTTCAACCTTTGTCTGGTGAATTAAAGAACCCTTTAAAATCAGATATTCCCCCCTCTGGGAATTTTTAAAACTGTGTATTTAAAATCAGTGACTAAATCCCCTCTTAACCTCCAGTCAATGAAATCAATTGAGCTTCTCGCTGTAGACAGAAGAGACCAATGCACATTTTCCTTGTTTTTAAAGGCAAAATTCCTGATCTTTCCAAGGGGATCTTCTGCTTCAGCTGTCAGTTTGGGGAAGGATTTGGCTTCCTGGGCTATAATCTGCCCGCTGGGTTATAATCTGCGGTCTGAAGGGTCAAATTTAGATGAGGCCGTTAGTGCTGCCCCCGTGTGGCCGGAGATGGGAGCTCACAAGCAGAGTTGAAAGCTGGAGCTGGAACGGACCTGGCTGGACACGTGGGGCACAAAGGCTCTCACGTGGGATCCTCGCTGTGCAGCAGGAGGCGGAGGGAAGCTGATTGTCAGGGCTCAGGGCAGCTCCCTGCCAGGCTGAGCCGGTGTCTGTGCTAAGCTCGGCATCAATCAGGTGATTCTGGGAAGTTCGGGGTCCCCAGGCTCCCACAGGAGGGTGAAGCAGGTCACCCCTGGAGCAGGTTAAAACTGCAGGGTGACAGTGGGGTTGCTGCCCCTGTGAACAGCTGCTGTAGCACCGCCTGGGCAGGACAGGGAGAGCCAGTTATACCCCCCCCCAGCCTGTATCGGGGGATGGGAGCGCTCACACCCTGGGGACCTACCCACCAGAGACCTTCTGGGGGGGGAGAGTGGCACCCACACACCTAGGATCTTCTAGAGAGGGACAAGGGCATCCACACTCCGGGATCCTCTGCAGAGGGACAGACACCCACACATCCAGGATTCTGTAGGGGGGGCAGAGGTACCCGGACACCTGGGCTTCTGGATGGGGGATGGGGGGCACCGAAACATCCGGGATCTTACCTGGGAGGACAGCGGTGCCTGCACCCTGACATGAGATGGGGGCGGGGGAACCAGGAGCATTTCCCAGTTCCAGGCTGTCCCCATCTGACCAAGGCACAGAGCTCACAAGCAGAGTTTAAAGCTCCAGCTGCCAGGCAGCAAAATAAGCCGGGCTCCCTGGCTGGTGCCTTTGATCCCAGCTCCTGGGGAGGCTGAAGCCGGCGGATCGCTTGAGCTCAGGAGTTCTGGGCTGCAGGGGGTTGTGCCGATTGAGTGTCCGCACTAAGCTCGGCATCAATAGGGTGATCCCTGGGAAGCTCAGGGTCTCCAGGTTGCCTAAGGAGGGGTGAACCGGCCCAGGTCGGAAACAGAGCAGGTCAAAACTCCCGTGCCGATCAGTAGTGGGGTTGTGCCTGTGAGTAGCCCCTGCAGCGTAGCCTGGGCAAGACAGTGAGACACGGTCTCTTTTAAGACCCACCCCCGCAGAGCCTGGAGGGGGGATGGGAGCACCCACATGCTGGGGATTCTGACTTGGGGGGAGGGACGCCCCCCTGCACACGGATCTTGAAAAGGGGAACAGAGACACCCACACACCACAGAGCCTGGATGGGGGCAGGGGAACCACACACAGGAGCTAGTTCATGGGGTGGGGGACACACCCATATGCTCCGTTGCACCATTCTTAATGAGAAGAATGGGGGCATCCACACAACACGGATCCTTAACGGGCGGGGGGACACCCACACACTCCACTATTAACCAGGAGGGTCAGGAGCACCAGACACCCCCAGTAGCGTGGAGAACACCCACATCCACCGGATCCCTCATGGGGGGTAAGACAGAGGGGATTGTAATGGGGCCCAGCGCACCCACGCACCAGGGATTGTTAAGGGTTGAAGGGACAGGGACACCCACACACACTGAGATCACGTCCTTGGAGGAACGCAAACCCTCCACAGAAGGACCTGGTCTGTTCCATGATGGCAGCCCAGCCTGGGTGAGTCAAAGTCTCTTTTTATACAGCCACGCCCCAGAGATCCTGACTAGGGGGAGAGAGACACCCACCCACCAGACATCCTTAATGGTCTAGGGTGCACCCACACACCAGGGATTCTTATGGGTGGGAGGAATGGAGACAGCCAGACACACTGAGATCACTTCCTCCAAGGAGCCTGGGCCAGACAGAGAGACACAGTCCCCCTTTACAGATCTGCCAGACACCTTCCTCCCACCCCCTCCACACAATGTTCTTATCTGGAGGTGAAGCCAGGGAAACCACATGGAGGATTCTTACCTGGGGAACTGGGGGGACCCACTTACCACCAGAGATTCTTAAGGGCAGGAGGAACAGGGACTCCCACCTCTGCAGCATGGGGGTGGGTCGCCTGCTGGGATCATCTGGGCATATTTCACCTCGTCAGCTCCCTGCCATTGCCTTGGGGGGCCCTTGTTCGCTGCCTCTGGCACCCAGTTTAGCCTCCTTCCTGAGGGCTGAAACGCTTTGATCTATCTAAGGTCTGTGGGATCAATACGTGTCATGGTGTAATTCTGTGTTATTCGGGGCTCAGACTAGCTGAGCTAATGGTCTAACCCCCATGCCCTTAAACGCCATGAAAACGTTTCCCTGGTTTCTCCTTGCGCCTGACAGACACCACGGTGAGGGGCCCAGTAGAAGATCCTGGACACAGCGCTCTGGCTCTTACTTTACTTGGGGACATCAGCGCTTTCCTAGCAAAGCTGCTGCTAAAGCGCTGGATTTGGGGAACGGTTCGGCTCCGGTTCAGAGATCTGCCTGCGGGGTGTGAACCTGCCACGAGGAGCGGGAAACGCAACCAGCACCGGGAGGCATTGGCTGAGCTCCAGGCTGCCCCCGTGTGGCCAAAGCTTAGAACTGAGCAGCGGAGTTTGAAGCTGGCACTGGGAGGGACCTGGACACGCGGGGCACGAAGGCTCCTGCGTGTAACGCTTGTTGGGTGGGCAGCTGAGCGTAGCTGATTGCCGGAGTTCAGGGCTGCACTCCGGGGTGCTGAGCAGGTGTCTGTGCTCAGGTTGGCCTCGCTATGATGGTATCTGGGAAGTTTGGGGTCACCAGTCTCCCTAAAGAGAGGGGAGCCCGCCCAGGAAAGGAGGCCGGCAAAACACTGGTACCAATTGGCAGTGAGACTGCCCTTTGTGAAGAGCCGCTGCAGCCCCGCCAGGGAGAGCCGGTCTCTCTTTATGCAGCCCCCCCCCCACCCATTCCTCGGGACGAGGGTTGTGCTCAAAGATCTGTGCCCCGTGTTTTCACCTCCGTGTGAAGCGCGCAGTGCAAATAACCCTCAGCGCATCAGCTCAGTGCCAGGCTCCACTTCCACCCGCCCAGAGCGCAGAGCTCCCAGGCTGAGCCTGAAGTTGGAAGCGGGAGACCCTGTAACCAGCCGGGCCCCGTGGCTGGTGCCTGTGAGCCCAGCTCCTGGGGAGGCTAAGGCCGGCAGATCGCTTGAGCTCAGGAGTTGCGGGCTGTGCCGATCGGGTGTCCGCACTAAGTTCGGCATCAATATGGTGATCCCAGGGAAGCTTGGGGTCCCCAGGTTGCCTAAGGAGGGGTGAACCGGCCCAGCTTGGAAACAGAGCAGGTCAAAACTCCCGTGCCGATCAGTAGTGAGATTGCGCCTGTGAATAGTTCCTGCAGTGTAGCCTGGGCAAGAGAGTGAGACCTGGTCTCTTTTTATACAGACATCCCCCGCAGAGCCTGCAGGGGGGATGGGAGCCCCCACACGCTGGGGATTCTGAATTGGGGGGAGGGTCGCACCCAAGCAACACGGATCTTGAAAAGGGGAACAGAGACACCCACAGATCCCGGATGGGGGCAGGCAGGGAAACCACACACTGGAGCTAGTTCATGGGGTGGGGGACAGAGACACCCACCAGAGATCCTGGATGGGAGCACCCGCATGATGGGGATCTTGAACTGGGAGGAGGGAAGCACCATGTACCAGAGGTTCTGAAGGGGGAACAGGGTCACCCACACACCAGGTGTCTTGCAGCAAGAGCTGCGGTCTTCATTTACACAGGGCAGTGATGGGGAATTAACCACGTCCTTTGCGGAGCTTGTTCCACTAGATGATTAGCCTGACTAGGTCAACACTACGAGTTTATATCAAATTTAGCAGCATTCAATCACTTTAACCCTGCACTCCTCCACACAACGAAGCCCTTTATATCGATATAAAGGGTTATTAATACTGATATCTGGGCTGGCCTACACTACCGGGGGGAAATCGATCTAAGATACGCAACTTCAGCTACATTAATAACGTAGCTGAAGTTGAAGTATCTTAGATCGAATTACCTACCGTCCTCACGGCGCGGGATCGATGTCCACGGCTCCCATGTCGACTCCGCTACCGCCGTTCGGGTTGGTGGAGTTCCGGAGTCGACAGGAGCGTGTTCGGGGATCGATATATCGCGTCTAGATGAGACGCGATATATCGATCCCCGAGAAATCGATTGCTACCCGCCGATACGGCGGGTATTGAAGACATAGTGTACTCCTCCCCGATGAGGGGAGTAGCACTGAAATCAGCATTGCCATGTCGGATTAGGGTTAGTGTGGTCGCAGTTTGACGGTATTGGCCTCCAGCCGCTATCGCACAGTGCACCATTGTGACCACTCTGGACAGCAATCTGAAGTCGGATGCACTGGCCAGGTTGACAGGAAAAGTCCTCCGAACTTTTGAATTTCACTTCCTGTTTGCCCAGCGTGGAGTGCCGATCAGCACAGGTGACCATGCAGTCCCAGAATCAAAAAAGAGCTCCAGCATGGACCGTACGGGAGATACTGAAGCTGATCTCTGTATGGGGAGATGAATCTATTCTATCAGAACTCCATTCCAAAAGACAAAATGCCAAAACATTTGAAAAAATCTCCAAGGCTATGATGGACAGAGGCCACAACAGGGACTCAACACAGTGCTGAAACGTAAGGAGCTGAGACAAGCGTACCAGAAAGCTGAAGAATGAAATGGACACTCACGGAGGGAGGGGTGACTGATGACTGTAGCTATCCCACAGTTCCCGCACTCTCCGAAAAGCATTTGAATTCTTGGCTGAGTTCCCAAAGCCTGAAGGGTCAAAAACATTGTCACGGGTGGTTCAGGGTATATGTCGTCGCCCCCTCTTCCCCCGTGAAAGCAAAGGGAAAAAAAATAATTTCTCGACTTTCTTCAATGTCACCGTATGTCTACTGGATGCTGCTGTCAGACGCGGTGCTGCAGCGCTACACAGCAGCATCCCCTTCCCTTCCCTTCCCTTGCGGACGGCAGACGGTATAGTAGGACTGGTACCCTTCATCGTCGTCCTGTGAGTGCTCCTGGCTGGCCTCGGTGAGGTCGCCCAGGGGCGCCTGAGCAAAAATGGGAATGACTCCCAGGTCATTCTTTTCTTTAAGCTTTATCTAATGGAGATTCACTCCTGCCTGGAATAACATAGCAGCTGGATGCTGCCCTCCCCGCCCCCTTTGAGCTCTACTTGCAGAGGCAATAAAGTCAGTGTTGTTTCATATTCCTGCATTCTTTATTACTTCATCACACAAATGGGGGGATAACGGCCACGGTAGCCCAGTAGGGGTGGGGGAGGAGGGAAGCAATGGGTGGGGTTGTTGCAGGTGCACCCCCTAGAATGGCATGCAGCTCATCATTTATGCGGGATGTCTGGGGCTCTGACTTGTATCGGCCATTTGCTTCTCTGGTTCTTTTGTAGGCTTGCCTGATAGTCTAGACAGGACTGACTCTCCCTTTAGACAAAACTTAAAGAAGAGAATGACCTGGGGAGTCATTCCCATTTTTGTCCATATGCCCCCCAGCCAACCTCACCAAGGCCAACCCATGACAGCAGCAAATGGTTCAGTATAACTAGCAACTGTCATTGTCAACTTGCAAAGCAGCAGACGGGACGGTATGGCTGGTAACCATCTTTGCTAACTTGCAAAAGGCAAGGGGATGCTGCTGTGTAGCGCTGCAGTACCGCATCTGTCAGCACCATCCAGTAGACATACGGTGACAGTGAAAAAAGGCTGAACGGGCTCCATGGTTGCTGTGCTATGGCGTCTGCCCGGGCAATCCAGGGAATATGGTACGAAATGATTGTCTGCTGTTTATTTCACGAAGGGAGCATTGAGTGATGACATTTACCCAGAATCACTCACGACACTGTTTTTGCCCCATCAGCCATTGGGATCTCAACCCAGAATTCCAATGGGCGGGGGAGACTGTGGGAACTACGGGATAGCTATGGGATAGCTACCCACAGTGCAACGCTCTGGAAATCGACGCTAGCCTCGGTACATAGACGCACACCGCCGGATTAATGTGCTTAGTGGGCCGCGTGCACTTGACTTAATACAATCTTTCCAAAAAACAGTTTATGTAAAATTGGAATAATCCCGTAGTGTAGACACACCCTGTGATTAACAACTTTGGTGTCTAATTGAAAGGCTGATGGTTCAAACCCAAGTGAAGATGGAGGTGGGTTTTTTTTAACTGATGAGCATCCAGTACATTTTAACAGGCAGAAAAGCTCCTCAATGCTGGTCTAGCCTCATTGGGCAAGCATAAGGAGCACTTTTGCCAGATGCATTGGTGGTATAGTGGTGAGCATAGCTGCCTTCCAAGCAGTTGACCTGGCTTTGATTCCCAGCCAATGCAGGTAAGTGATGTTTTCTCTACTGGGAATTGGTTTAATTTCAGTCACATTGTATCAGTTTATCAATGGAACGAGAAAATCAATGTGCTGCAGGTCATTCAACACCCAGTGGAGGAAGAAAGGGGCGGGACTATACAATGAGCTGTTGGAGTTATCCTGGTATTACAATGTTTGGTTTATTTATTTATTTTAAATTCTTTACTTCCCTCTCCCTTTTAGACTCAGAGCCTTTAAGGTCAGAAGGGACCAGTGTGATCATCTAGTCCAACCTGCTGCACCTTGCAGGCCAAAAGACCCCACCCACCCACTCCTGTAATAGACCCGGGAGGGGAGGCAGCTCTGTGCTCTGCCCCTACCCCAGGCAGCACATGGAGGCCCTCTGCTCCCCTCCCCCCATGGGTGTGCAGAGATGTGTCAGCAGCACTGAGATGGTTCCCTGCCCACTTTGCCTCCGTCCCTCCGTGCCACTCCCAGAAGTGGTTGGCATGTCCCAGCATCCCCTGGGGCAAGGGGAGTGTCTCCATTCACTGCCCCTGCCCCGAGTCCCAACTCCGCAGCTCCCATTGCCCAGGAACTGCAGCCAATGGGAGCTCTGGGGGCAGCGCCTGCAGGCAGCGGCACACAGAGACCCCCCCTGGCCCCGCCCACCTAGGAGCTGCTGCCGCAGGGTTGTGTGTACCGGTCACTTTGGGAGCTGCAGTGCCCGGGGTAAGCGCCACCCCTTCTGCACCCCAATCCCCTCCCCCAGCGCAGAGCCCGCACCCAAATTTCCTCCCAGAGCTTTGCTTGTCATCCTTTCACCCAGAACCGTCTTTCTTCTCCTGGGATGCAAGTAGCCATCCCTGGGAAGCCAAGAGGCAGGCACAGGATTCTACCTCCCAGTAGCCAACCGCACCTCCCCAGGCTTTGCAGAACGAATGGTGACACTCTACTAACCCCACTTAGCCATCCTGAGACACTTAGCTTCTGCCCTGCCTTCCTCAGCTCGACTTTCCTCTTTTGCCCCATTCCCACCTCACTTCCTCCTTTGGCAAGTCACACAGAGGAGGCAGCAGGAACAGCCGGCCGCCATAGGCCAATCTCCAAGTGCAGAGGAGACCAAGCCACAAGGCTTCAAAAGGTGACCGGCCCAGATCCTCTAGCTTTCCCCTGCTGATGCCAAGGCTTTTTCTCACCTCATTTCACCACCCTCTGCCCTGCAGGGGTTGAGTTTATCGCAGGTGTTACCCAAAATTGGGCCAGCTAGTAAGCGTACGGAGGACTAATGACCCACCAGAGTTTGGCAGAAAGCAGCACAGTTATTATACTGACAGCTAAGCTCAAAAGAAGAAGTGGGGGGTGTCACACTCACACTTACGCTCCCAGGACATGCACAGCACTGGAGATGTCAGGATTCTGCAAGGTAAGTGTCCTACAGCACAGCTATGGACGGTGCAATGAAGGTAAGTCTTCCTGAGGCACAATGAAATACAACGCAGAGAACCACTGGCCAGGCGGTCCGGGCGAAGGGCATTCACTGGAGGTACAAGCTTGTGAGTGCTCTCCTGAGCACAGGGCCCCTTCCCCTTTTAAGGACCTGCACCTAGTGGCCTGTGACTGGAGATGACTTGGCTGCATCTGGTTGGTCACACTCCACCTTGGGCAGTGTCCATGCTCTGGGTGTGTGAGTGCTGCCTAATTAGCGTCCCAGACACCTTGTCTACCTGGGAGCTCTTCTGCTCTTCAACCAGCCCATTCATCCCACGAGCATTCCAGGGGGGAGTGGGAGGGGAAAAGCCACTTCACAGGCATTCAGAGAGGGAGAGGAGACAAAAGTGGGAGCAGGGGAAGTATAAGAGACCTTTTGAGCATAGACATCACTGCTGCTCCTACAACAGCAGGGACAGGCCAGGAGGAGCTAGGAAAATTAAGCCAGCATGTTTCTGCCTGGTTTCGAACCAGGGAACTTTTGTGTGTTAGGCAAACGTGATAACCACTACAGAAACTCTCTTGCAAAGCTTTGCCCCTCCCTTCATAAGACCATAAGAATGGCCATACTGGGTCAGACCAAAGGTCCATCCAACCCCGCATCCTATCTGCCAACAGTGGCCAATGCCAGGTGCCCCAGAGGGACTGAACCTAACAGGCAATGATCAAGTGATCTCTCTCCTGCCATCCATCTCCACCCTCTGACAAACACAGGTTAGGGACACCATTCCTTACCCAGCCTGGCTAATAGCCATTCATGGCCTTAACGTCCATTCATTTATCTGCAAAAAGAACGAGGAATACTTGTGGCACTTTAGGGACTTACAAATTTATTTGAGCAAAAGCTTTTGTGGGCTAAAACCCACTTCATCAGATGCATGCAGTGGAAAATGCAGCAGGAAGATACATATATATATATATATATATACACACAGAGAACATGAAAAAATGGGTGTTGCCATACACACTATAATGAGAGTGGGCAGTTAAGGTGAGCTATTATCAGCAGGAGAAAAAAACCTTTTGTAGTGATAATTGGGACGGCCCATTTCCAACAGTTGACAGGAAGGTGTGAGTAACAGCAGGGGGACAAATAAACATGGGGAAATAGTTTGACTTTGTGTAATGTCCCATCCACTCCCAGTCTTTATTCAAGCCTAATTTAATGGTGTCCAGTTTGCAAATTAATTCCAATTCAGCATCTCTCGTGGGAGTCTGTTTTTGAAGGTTATTTGTTGTAATATTGCGACTTTTAGGTCTGTAAATGAGTGACCAGAGAAACTGAAGTGTTCTCCAACTGGTTTTTGAATGTTATAATTCTTGACATGTGATTTATGTCCATTTATTCTTTTACGTAGAGACTGTCTGGTTTGGCCAATGTACATGGCAGAGGGGCATTGCTGGCACATAATAGCATATATCACATTGGTAGATATGCAGGTGAATGAGCCTCTGATAGTGTGGCTGATGTGATTAGGTCCTATGATGGTGTCCCCTGAATAGATATGTGGACAGAGTTGGCAATGGGCTCTGTTGCAAGGATCGGTTCCTGGGTTAGTGTTTTTGTTGTGTGGTTGCTGTTAAGTATTTGCTTCAGCTTGGGGGGCTGTCTGTAAGCCAGGACTGGCCTGTCTCCCAAGATCTGTGAGAGTGAGAGATAGGTTGTAGATCCTTGATGATGCACTGGAGAGGTTTCAGTTGGGGGCTGAAGGTGACGGCTAGTGGGGTTCTGGTCCTTTCTTTGTTGGGCCTGTCCTGTAATAGGTGACTTCTGGGTACTCTTCTGGCTCTGTCAATCTGTTTCCTCACTTCAGCAGGTGGGTAGTGTACTTGTAAGAACACTTGATCGAGATCTTGTAGGTGTTTGTCTCTGTCTGAGGGATTGGAGAATTGCGGTTGTATCTTAGAGCTTGGCTGTAGACAATGGATTGTGTGGTGTGCTCTGGTGAAAGCTGGAGGCATGTAGGTAAGTATAACGGTCTGTAGGTTTACGGTATAGGGTGGTGTTTATGTGACCATCGCTTATTAGCACTGTAGTGTCCAGGAAGTGGATTTCTTGTGTGGACTGGTCCAGGCTGAGGTTGATGGTGGGATGGAAATTGTTGAACTCATGGCGGAATTCCTCAAGGGTTTTCTTTTCCATGGGTCCAGATGATGAAGATGTCATCAGTGTAGGGCAAGTAGAGTAGGGGCGTTAGGGGATGAGAGCTGAGGAAGCGTTGTTCTAAGTCAGCCATAAAAATGTTGGCATACTGTGGGGCCATGCGGGTACCCATAGCACTGCCACTGACTTGAAGGTATACATTGTCCCCAAATCTGAAATAGTTATGGGTGAGGACAAAGTCACAAAGTTCAGCCACCAGGTTTGCCGTGACATTATCGGGGATACTGTTCCTGACAGCATGTAATCCATCTTTGTGTGGAATGTTGGTGTACAGGGCTTCCACATCCATAGTGGCCAGGATGGTGTTTTCTGGAAGATCACCAATGGATTGTAGTTTCCTCAGGAAGTCAGTGGTGTCTCAAAGATAGCTGGGAGTGCTGGTAGCATAGAGCCTGGGGAGGGAGTCTACATAGCCAGACAATCCTGCTGTCAGGGTGCCATTGCCTGAAATGATGGGGCATCCAGGATTTCTACGTTTATGGATCTTGGATAGCAGATAGAATACCCCTGCTGCTTTTTTGGCCTGCTGCTTCTCTGTCTGGGAGGTTTTTGTCAGCCCTGGCACACAAAAAGGGTATCATTGCGAGCGCCCACGAAGGCTAGATGAATTTTTGCCTGCCATGCTCAGCTTGACTTGCTTCCTCACCCCATTCCTGCCTTAGATCCTGGGTCGCCTGGTGGCTGAAGATGGTCCATTGTCTCAAGCGGTGCCAGAGCCTGACACAGTGCCCCGGGCCGCCTTTGCTCTGTACATGCCGGCCGTGCACATTTGCAAATACTTTAAAGCTCCTGTCAGTAAGTTCTGGGGACAGTTGCTCACCTTCAGAGGAAGCTCCCTAAAATTGGCCTGTCTCACCCAGTGGTACATTGACCTCTGTTCAGACTGAGCCAAAGGGGAGGGGGCGGGGCTCGCTGCTGTGGCCGCCGCTGCTGTGAGGGCGGCCACTGTTGTGGATGAAGCCATCCTGCAAGCACCTTCCACCTAGCCACCCACTGAAAATCGTGTAGGGTGTAAGGTGGGGGTAGAAGAACACTAGAGAGGGGGGCCTCCCCCTTCCCCCCTTCCCATACCCGGTGCTGCACCCAGTGGGGTAAAAAGAAAATACGGCCATATCGGAAGAGTCAGTTGCGTTCTTTGCGGTTGCCCCACCATTCCCCTCGGGCCTGAACTGCCCTCCAGCTCAGCCACCACTGAAAATTGAAACACAAAACAGTAGAGCCGTACAAGGCTTCAAAGCCCACCAGGCCCAACCCCTCTTCTAATACGGCAGAAACCCGCACTTCTCCTGACTAGGTAGGGACGTCCTATCGCTCCACAAGAAGTGGAAGGCCATCGTGTTCAGTCTCAGCAGCACTCGTGGAGCAGAGGGAAATACCTGGCTGAGGAAATTCCCCACAGATGGGTCTTGAGCATCACAACCTTGTAGGTAATGACAAGGTCCACTTACGCCACCGGCCGAGCCATTCCTCACAGGCCAGCAACTGCTTCTCCCAGTTCACGTTCCCCACCGAACGCTAGAAGGCCCAGCCATCAACCTGCCCACTCTTGCAGCCCTCCTCTTCCGCCCTGACTGATAGGGAGGAGTATTGAGCCTCCCTCCCTTAGGCCCTGCAGCATCCCTGGGGAACACCAACACCTCCCATGTGACTTTGGGCCAGTAGGTCAACCAATAGGGCTGCCTCCTAGGCCAGGCTGCAGCCCAGCTTCAGGACTCAGAGGAAATGGAGCTCGCATCCCTACCTACAGGACTCCAGGCACGGCCAGGCTTCTGGATCAAACGTCCCCTCTTGTGCTCAAGTCACAACAGCCAGTGGGCAAAAGACAGGCTTTCATGGCATTGGAGAAAGCAAGACAGAGCCTTGGAAGACCCAGCAGGGTTTGTGGCACAGGAATTGCCCTCAGATCCCACAGAGACTTCAACTGAGATTGCAGGATTCACAGTCCCGAGTGCTGCCCTTACACCATGGGACCAATAGGGAACCCCCAGACCTCTGCTGAGCTCTGGTGAGGATGACCCTGTGGGGGCAGCCCTGCATTTGCTCACCAAGTTGTCATGCAGCCGTTTGCTGCAGCTCCCAGAGGCCTTTCTTACTCCAGCCTGAGAGGCCAGTGGGCATGTGAGGAAGTTGCCCCTTCAGTCCCAGGCAGTACATGGCCCTTCCTAGGAAAGGCCAAGTCCTGGGGAAAAAAGGTGATGTCAAATATCACCCTAGGAAGATGCCTTCTTATATTTCAAGGGAAATGGTTCTTTTTTCATCTGACCAGGGACTTGAACCCTGGACCCTCAGATTAAAAGTCGGATGCTCTACCAACTGAGCTAGCCAGGCTCACATGTAAAGGAAACAAATTTAGTGCACAAGAGAAACTAGTCATGAAAATGAGGGCAGGAAACAATACAGAAAACCTGCTACTCTCGCTCCCTTAGCAGTCCTAGCCCCAGACTGCTCCTCCATCCGGCGCCCTGAGGTCTTATTCTTTTTTTAGTTTAATATCAAATCCAGGAGAAAACACAGTTATACAAAGCAAAACGAAATCACAAACAGAAATGTCATTGGAAATACAGAAATAAAAAAGGAAAATGCAGTTCCCATCACTTTATCATGTCTGGGCTATTCCTGTATCGAGAGCACCCGCCAAGGTCCCTGTGTGCTTATGAGAAACCTGGAGGAACTCATCCCACAGCCTGAACATGAAACTCAACTGCTCCCAGGTGCCGCAGTAAAACCCTTTCCCTGCTGTGATCTTGCACTCCATAGGATTTTATGAAAATATGCTAATGAGTGTGAATATAAAGTGACTGGACTATGCTTCATGCAAAAGGTCTCTTGTAAGGTATCATTACAAAGCTTATAATCTACTGTGTGTGTTCATCCTATTTGTATGAACCGATCATTCCTGTATCTGAAACTAGAAATATGAACTATAACTCTGAGGTCCTGTTGTAATGATGCAAAGTGTGGGCCATTAATAGTGGTTTGGACTCTTGATGGCTCCCATTAACCAGGACAATTGACTGGAGATGGCTCTGTCCTGCACCATCCGTGAGTCAGGCCAGGAAGAATGAAGGCTTGGGGGTCTCACAGGACATGTGACCATGTCACCTGGTACAGGAATCCATCTTAAACCTGGGGCTCTTCCCCAGGAGAGAGACAAAAGATTCCTGCCTTGTACCAAAGCTGTATAAGAGGGTGGAACAGAAGAAAGGTGGCTGCAGTCATGAGAAATCCCCTAGCTACCACCTGAGCTGGAACAAGGACTGTACCAGGCGAAAAGATTGGGTCCAGGCAAGAAATAAGTCTAGTCTGCGAAAGAAGCTTATTGGAAGATCTCTGAGGGTGAGATTTGATATGTATTGAGTTTCATACTGTATTAGGCTTGGACTTGCATGTTTTTGTTTTATTTTGCTCTATGAAGAATACAAGCTCCACGGAAAAGGAAAAGTTAATGCCATAGAAAAGTATCTCTGTGTGTGTTAGATGGATGGGAGGGTGTCTAGAAACCACTCTCCTCTAGTTTTCTTTTCTCTGATTTCCTGTAGAAAATCTGAAGCAGGGAGCAGAAGCCATTGTCTTCTCTGAGGCTTGAACTCAGAACTTTCAGATTATGAGACTGACACGCTGCCAACTGTGCTAAGAAGGTTTGGAAAAGCTTTAGGCTCAGTGTATATAGGACCCTTCTACAGCAGTGACTGGGGCAGGGAAGGAGCCAGGGGTTTGCTGGAAGAAGCAGGGAGATCTGCTGCCCACAGACCTGTCCAGGCAGCTTTCTCAGCAGCAAAGAAATCAATTCATGCTGCCAGTGAACAATCTACTGGAACTAATGGCAGCACAGGGGGGATGTTTCCAAGCTGTGCACCTACCTCTTCATGTTAGAACTTACTCTCTTTTTTCTAGCATGGCACTTTCCATGGAAATTAGGCAAAGCAAACTACACAGGTAAGAGAAACAGGTTGGGGAAGGTACATGGGGAACAGAATCCAGTGCTCCACATAAGGCTTCAATTTATAATCCCAACACCTTGCCCTGCTGTACTAACCAGTTGCACCACTGCAGATGCTTTTTAGATGCATTCGGGAAGCAGGTAGTTCCCAGTCTCTGTGGTTCACACCTTTGCCTGGCGATTGTCAGGCTGATGCATCAAACCTAACTCAAGATGCAGCTTTTCAGCCATGAGACTCCAGGACATTTTAACAGGAAGAAAATCTCCTCCTTTCTGGTTTAGCCCCATTTGACTCCTGCCCGTCTTCTCTCCTCATCCCCCAGTCTCTTTCCTTCCCCATTGGGGCTGTGCAGAGAGGAGCCCCAGTCAGTCTCTGTCACAGAGAGTCTGTATCCCATAAAGGGAGGGAGGAGTCGCTCTAAAACACTGATAATGGGGAGGGGAGGGGTGTCTGTGATTAGGGGGAGAAAGGATGGAGAACTAACAGTGGGGTCCAGAGAGATTCCCCCAGATTGGGGAGATCCCCTGCTGCCCACCATCAGCCAGCTGTGGGAAGAACAACTCGGGATTGCATGGGGAAGCCTCCTTTAAAAACACAAGTGTAACATGCTAGTTACATTTTAATAAGACCAAAGCCTCAAACCCAGGGTCACAATCACTGGAATGGCTTTGCCTTGATATTTTACCAGCTGCAGACACAAAGCAAGTCAAATTACAGTTTCCGTTTGGAGTCAGTGCTCACACAAGAATCTGGAGGCTTTTAATTCCTTAGGTTCTGCCGCCATTTCATTTTTGTCCTGTTCCAAGATTTATCCTTGTGCAAAGCAATGTTACGCCCTTGGGAGTGTCCCCCTCCCTGGTCCTGCCTGCTGACCATGGGCAATTTAAAAGGGCCTGGGGACCCCCGCCACCACCGCCAGCAGCACAAGGGGACTAAGGCACTTTCCTGCCCGCCCTCGCTCTGTGTGGCACGCCACTCCCGGAGACGGCTGGCACGTCCCTGCGGCCCTGGGGTGGGAGGGGTCTCTACGCGCTGCTCCCTCCTCGAGTGCCAACTGTGGCAATGGGAGCTGCGGGGGTGGAGTCTGCAGGCAGCGGTGCGCAGAGACACCCCCAGCCCTCCCGCTTACGGGCTGCTGCCGTGGTGGGGTGGGGTGTGGGTTGCTTTTGGGAGATGCCCGAGGTAAATGCTGCACCCCTCACCATCTCCTGCATCCCCAACCCCCTGCCCCAACCCAGACCCCACACCAAAACTCCTTCCAAGACCCTGCTCCCCACACACCCTCCTGCACCCCAACCCCCTGACTGAGCCCAGACCCTGCACCCAAACTCTCTCCCAGAGCCCAGCCCCTCTCCTTCCCACACCCAAACTCCCTCCCAGAGCCTTAGGCAAGTGTGTGTGGGGTGTGGGGCAGGACTTGGTCCCATTCTGAGCATCACCAAAAATTATATAAACCTGCCTCCCATGTCCAGTCCAACCTTCTGCTGATGCACCCCAGCCCACACCCGTGCAGGCTTTGAAGCTTCCATTACTTACATTCCAGGACCCCTTTGCCCAGAGGGAGCTTTCACCCCACTCCCAGCCAGGTTACTGTCCATGGGATCACTGTAGGGGGGGTGATACCAATGTGATATATGCTATTATGTGCCAGCAATGCCCCTCTGCCATGTACATTGGCCAAACCAGACAGTCTCTACGTAAAACAATAAATGGACACAAATCACATTTCAAGAATTATAATATTCAAAAACCAGTTGGAGAACACTTCAGTTTCTCTGGTCACTCATTTACAGACCTAAAAGTTGTAATATTACAACAAATAACCTTCAAAAACAGACTCCCACGAGAGACTGCTGAATTGGAATTAATTTGCAAACTGGACACCATTAAATTAGGCTTGAATAAAGACTGGGAGTGGATGGGTCATTACACAAAGTCAAACTATTTCCCCATGTTTATTTGTCCCCCTACCATTACTCACACCTTCCTGTCAACTGTTGGAAATGGGCCGTCCCAATTATCACTACAAAAGGTTTTTCCTCCTGCTGATAATAGCTCACCTTAACTGCTGACTCTCATTATAGTGTGTATGGCAACACACATTTTTTCATGTTCTCTGTGTATATATAAGCAGCAAAGAATCCTGTGGCACCTTATAGACTAACAGACGTTTTCCAGTATGAGCTTTCATGGGTGAATACCCACTTCGTCGGATGCAAGTAGTGGAAATTTCCAGGGGCAGGTATATATAAGCAAGCAAGAAGCAAGCTAGAGATAACGAGGTTAGTTCAATCAGGGAGGATGAGGCCCTGTTCTAGCAGTTGAGGTGTGAAAACCAAGGGAGGAGAAACTGGTTCTGTAGTTGGCAAGCCCTTCACAGTCTTTGTTTAATCCTCAGGTGATGGTGCCAAACCCGCAGATGAACCAAAGCCCAGCAGCCCCCCCCCGAAGTCCGGTCCCGAAGCCCCCCTGCCGCAGGATGGCCACCCCAAGACCCGCCACCGCGCAGCCAGGGAGGCCGAAGTGCTCTCCCACAGGCCCCCGCACACCGCCATTCCCAACATCTGATTTGTGTCCATTCATCCCCCTCCTTAGAGATTGTCCAGCCCGGCCGATGCACACAGCAGAGGGGCATCGCCGGCACACGATAGCATACATTACACTGGTGTAATGGTGATGATGGTGTACATTACAGATCCAGACTAACACGGCTACCCCTCTGATACTTGTGTATATATATATATATATATCTTCCTGCTGCATTTTCCACTGCATGCATCCGATGAAGTGGGTTTTAGCCCAGGAAAGCTTATGCTCAAATAAATTTGTTAGTTTCTAAGGTGCCACAAGTACTCCTCTTTCTTTTTGCAGATAAATTAATGGAGGTTAAGTCCATGAATGGCTATTAGCCAGGCTGGGTAAGGAATGGTGCCCCTAGCCTCTGTTTGTCAGAGGGTGGAGATGGACGGCAGGAGAGAAATCACTTGATCATTACCTGATAGGTTCAATCCCTCTGGGGCACCTGGCATTGGCCACTGTTGGCAGACAGGATGCAGGGTTGGATGGACCTTTGGTCTGACCCAGTATGGCCATTCTTACGTTCTTATGAAGGGAGGGGCAAAGGCCTCTAACAGAGTTTCTGTAGTGTAGTGGTTATCACATTTGCCTAACACGCAAAAGGTCCCTGGTTCAAAACCAGGCAGAAACATACTGGCTTAATTTTCCGAGCTCCTACTGGCCTGTCCCTGCTGTTGTAGGAGCAGCAGTGATTTCTATGCTCAGAAGGTCTGTTATACTTCCCCTGCTCCCACTTTTGTCTCCTCTCCCTCTCTGAATGCCTGTGAAGTGGCTTTCCCCCTTTCCCGCCCTCCTGGAATGCTTGTGGGATGAATGGGCTGGTTGAAGAGCAGAAGAGCTCCCAGGTAGACAAGGTGTCTGGGACGCTAATTAGGCAGCGATCACACACCCAGAGCATGGACACTGCCCAAGGTGGAGTGTGACCAACCAGATGCAGCCAAGTCATCTCCAGTCGCAGGCCATGAGGTGCAGGTCCTTAAAAGGGGAAGGGGCCCTGTGCTCAGGAGAGCACTCACAAGCTTGTACCTCCAGTGAATGCCCTTTGCCCGGACCGCCTGGCCAGTGGTTCTCTGCGTTGTATTTCGCCCCAACCACTTGGCACCCTGGGCGGCTGACTAGTTCGCCTAGTGGTTGCACTGGCCTTGGCCACTGCCTGTCAGCAGGATTCCTCCTCAGTGCGACTAAATCTCTGCACCTAGACAGCCGGTCCGTCCGCTGCACCCCAATCCCCCATGCCTGAGCCTCCCTGCCAAAGCCCTGCACCTGGCTCCAGAGAATTAAGTCTCACGTGTCGCTGGGAACTCGACTTCTTGTGCCCAGAGAGTCTCGGCCCCCCTCAGTAGCTGACCTGAGAAACACAGTGTCTGCAAAAGCAGCAAAGAGTCGTGTGGCACCTTATAGACTAACAGACGTATTGGAGCATGAGCTTTCGTGGGTGAATCCTCACTTCGTTGGATGCGTCAGTATCTGCCTTTTCCAAAGAAGTGCCTGGAGGGCCTTTTCCTATGTGACCATGTGGCCTAATGGATAAGGCGTCTGACTTCGGATCAGACGATTGAGGGTTCGAGTCCCTTCGTGGTTGTGCTTGTGCAGTTTTACCTTTGGGCTGAATGTCCTGCTCCCTTCAGGGCTGGAACCTCTTCTTGGCCGCTCAGGCCAATGCTCTGGCTTCATCTAGAGCCCTGGGAAGGAGTTGGGAGGTGGGTGTAACAAAGGCTGGGTCATGAGCCCCAGGTGCTTCCAGTCTTGCCTTTGCCCTTCCTGACTTGCCAAAGAAAATGGGCGGCTGCCCGGGCTAGCGTGTGGAGCAGTTTCCCTCTTCCAAGTGTGCACCTGTCCCTGTGCTTGAGGGGGTTTGCTACATGGAGCCTGGTTGTTTCTCTGCTTCTCGCCAGCTGGGGAAAAGCCTCTTGGGGTAAAATCTCCTGCCCCACTGCCAAAGTGAGCATGGAGAGTGGGAACAGTAAGAGGGACCACCGGGGGGCTGGCCCTGCTTTCCTACCGTCGTCGATAATGGCCACAGAGCATCAGCAGCCACCCCACATGCTGGTCTGTGGGTGGCCTTCAGTGGGTGTTTGGCATGGCAGGGAGCAGCCTGGCTGGGTGTTTTTGTGCCTGTCTGAAGGCCACACATAGGCATAGGCCTGCCCTCCTCTGGCCCTGACCTCAGTTGCTCTGTGGCTTTTAAGCCTTCCCTTGGAGCCATCAGCACCAGCCTCCTCTGCTCTAGGTGCCCAGAGGAGGAGAGGTGTGCTGGGCTCTGTGACGAAGTGGGGGATTTTCTTGGGGTTTTCTGTGTTTTCCAGTGGTTTGCATGCACAGGGAGTCGGACTCAGTGTCCCCAGGTGTTACTGGTTTAACAAGGTGAGGGGAGAGGGAGTTTGTTATTACAGAGGACCGGAGAGGGACTTGGGACCCTGGCTGATGGCCTGGAGGATGGAGACCCCAGTGACTGGTGACCTGGTGACCCGGAGACCCAGCTCAGGAGTCACAGCCAGTTCTGGCCAGTGAGAGGACAATGGGCTGCAGGGAGAGGACCCCGTGACCAACCTGTTCCAGCCAGAGGGGGGCAGAGAGGAGAGGAGGCCCAGGCAACCCTGTGTACCTGGAGAAAAGACAATGGACAGAGGTGGGGCTTGGGGCCCGGGATATCGGAGGCCCAGCTGGGAAGCAGGGGGGCTCTGGGCTGGCGAGGGGAAGCAGGCAGAGCCCACCTGGCTGCAGCGGGACTGGGATGTGCTGGGCTGAGGGAGGCCAGGCCTGAGGCCCTGAGAGTTTCCTGTGCTCAGGGCCGGCTCTACATATTCGGCCGCCCCAAGCAGTCATGCACGGGAGACGCCCCGGAGCCCCAGGAGCAGCAGACCTCCCACTGGCTTGACTGGTGAGGGTCCGCTAGTCGCGTGGCTCGGCTGGACCTCCCGCAGCTGCGGACGGTTGGCTGGTCCGGCGCCTCCGGTTGAGCTGCCGCAGTCATGCCTGCGGGAGGTCCAGCCGAGCCGCGGGACCAGCGAACCGTCCGCAGTCATGCCTGCGGCAGGTCCGGTCGTCCCGGGGCTCCGGTGGACCTCCCGCAAGCATGACTGCGGCAGGTCCACCGGCCCAATCTGCCGCCCCTGACGACAACTGCCGCCCCACGCGCGTGCTTGTCGCGCTGGGGTCTGGAGCCGGCCCTGCCTGTGCTGTGTTCAAGTCTCAATAAACCCTCCTGTTTTATGCTGGCTGAGAGTCACTCCAGTCTAGAGAACAGGGGGCATCAACCCCTTCGGGGGTGAGGAGGCCCGGGGGGTCCAGAGAGCGTGGACTCCCTGAGGGGGCCCACGGCGAGAGACAGACGTGCTAAGGCTCAGAGAGGTGCGGCTCCAGGAGGTGGAGGGGCCTGACCCTGAGAGAGAGTGGACCCCCGAGAAGGGCTGTTGCACTGAAAGGGGCACCCCCCACGGACCGCACGGGGCCAAGAGTGGGCACGATCTGTGAGTCCGTGACAGGCAGTGACATCACAAAGGCCTTTTGCAGGACCTCAGACTATTGGTCAAAGGTGGTGGGGAGGTGGTGACCTCACAGAGAGATGCTGACATCAGCCAGGCAGGACAGGGGCGAGGGGTCAGGGAAACCTCAGAGACCCCTGTGGCTTTGCTTCAGCAAGTCTCCTTCTCCAGGCCTCTCTTTGAGGACTGAGAGAGTATTCGGGTTCAGGTACGTGAGCACCAGGAGGAACCTCTTTCGAGTTTTCTCCTTCCCTTTTAGTGATTTTACTAGAAAACAGCCGTCCCTGTTTAGAAGGTAAGAGCCTCCTCAAGGTTTGAAACCTATTCAGTCTGATCCATCTGGTGACAGTTGAATTTTAGGCATGGAAAACACTAGCTTAAGAGGCAAAATTTTATTCCGCACCTGGGATTTTGTCCCTTAGAACCACTGGGGTCATTAGGGTTTGTCCTTTTTGTTTCACCTTTTCCTCCATCCCTCCCTTCCTCCTTTTTCTTTGTCTCTTGCTTCTTTTGTCTTTTCACCTGTTCCCCTCCCAACACCAGGAGCAGTGTATGTGTGTGTGTTGCGGGGGAGTGCTCTGCAGCTCCCACTGTGGGAGGTCCACCCAAAAATGTGGGGCTGAAATAGTGCTCGGGCAGTGATCCCCACCGGTGACCTGGGCCATCCATTGGGCTCTCTGGTGAGAACCCTCAGCCTCCCGTCCTCAGTCTCTACCCTGATTGGCTGAGCAGGGCGTTATTGACAGGGAGGACACTCAGGTCCTTGTTGTTCTCTTTTAAGCCCAAGTAAATAAGTCAGAACCTGTGATATGTTTGCCAAATTTTGCTGCTTCGCTGCATTAATGATCTCTGAGCAGTTCATGATTCTCTCTAACATTGCAGTTCTCCTCAAATACTTGCTGAATAATTACTGTGCACTGTTGTTGGTCTGGAGCTCATCTGAGAGCACTTTACTCAGGTCATTCAATGTGTGAAATTCAAGCCTGCCACTGGCTGGCTGTGTGACCTAAGACAAGTCAATTCTCCTTTCTCAGCCTTAGCTTCTCCCTCTTTCAAGTAGGGATAATAATGATCCGCTCCTACCTACCTCACGGTGGGTGGATGATGGGGATCCATTAGAGAGTGTCACTAGGAGTATCAGAGGGGTAGCCGTGTCAGTCTGGATCTGTAAAAGCAGCAAAGAGACCTGTGGCACCTTATAGACTAACAGATGTATTGGAGCATGAGCTACTGCACATGGCTAAGCAAAGAGAACAAACCCCAAATCCCCCCTGTGCTTTGGGATCCAGGTTTGCTGTAGTTCAGATGACTTCATGCCTGGGCATTGGGATTCTTTACCAGTTTCTCTGGCATTGGGACAGTTTTGTGCTCACAGCTGTGATGGCTGAGTGGTTAAGGCGTTGGAGTTGAAATCCAATAGGGTTCCCCTGCGCAGGTTCAAATCTTGCTCACAGCGAGGCCTGTGTTTTAGCCAGTCCCTCACCCGGGCAATACCTCTGTACAACCCCCTGAGACACTCTCAATTCTCTCCCCACCCCAAGGAAATCCTGTTCTGCTCCTTTCATAGAGATCCCTGGGACACCCCCTCACACTGTGTCAGGCAAACTCTCAGCGCCTGAAGCCTCTGCCACTCACCTGGTGCCCCATAGATCAGCCATAGCCCTGGTTCTGCTCCTCTCTCTAGAGTGTGAAAGGAGCCGAGTCAGCGAATCCATGGGAGCTACGGGGCTGCAGAACCAACAGAGGAAAAATAGGTGCTCAGCGCCCACTGGCAGCCAGCTCCTCCCCCCCCCACTACAGGCCTTGCTGACAAGCTCCTCCTCTTCCCCTTCAGCACCTCCCACCTGCCAGTGATCAGCTGTTCAGTGGGGTGGAGTGGGGTGGGGTGGGGTGGGGAGGGGGAGGAGCAGGGACAGCAGGAGGTGGGGGAGGGAGAGGAATGGGGCAGGAAGGTGCAAGCTGGGAAGAGATGGGACAGGGGTGGGGGCTTGAGGGAAGGTGGGAAGTGGGGGCAGGGCCTGGGGTGTAAAGGGGGGGATTTGTCCTGGGCCCTGCACCCCTTTAGGGCCGGCCCTGCAGGGAAACGCTATCACAGTGACAATACAACTGACCAGCATTGCGGGGGAGGCTGAGGGAGATCCGCACTCATCAGGTCTCTTCTCTCCCCCACGGTGAGCCAGACACTGCTCTCTCCTGGCTCTCACTCTAGCAGCTGGACGCCAAGGAGCCATTTCCCCACAGGAAGCGCATTGAGTGCCCCTGTGGTGCTGGGGGGTTGGAGCTGCTGCTGCCTGTGGGGCTGGCAGGGGGGCCGATGTCTGCACAGACTCTCAGCTGCCAGGCCGGAGGGGGCACTTGGGACCTTACCAGACTGGCTCAGTGAAGACGGGGGGTTGACAGAGCAATACAGACGCTCTCCAGAGCACGGAGCAGCAGCCGCCCATGCAGCCAGGCAATGAGCATTTCCCACAGCCTGGAGCCGAGGGGGAGGCGGCAGCTGCTGCTCCAGCTCCTCGGGGACAGGCCCTGTCAGCCAACAGCCACTTCTTACTCCCCACAGCTAAGGGCGTCGGGTTCCTCCGGTGGGGGTGTGGAGCAGCCGTTGGTTTTCCTGTTCGCACTCCTCTGCGGTGTGAAAATCGGGGAGGGGAGGCAGAAGCCCCACGTCCCTCCCGACATGATGCCCAGTGGGGGAAGCCAGGACAACAGGGCGGGGCGGCAAGTGGTGGCCAGACTCTCACTGCCAGGGTCTAGTCTAGCTCAGGGTCCAGCTCAACTTCCTCCCCGCGCCACTGGCCCCCAGTCCCCTTCCACCACCAGGTCAGCCCGGGCACTAGGGCAGGAACGGGGTGAGGCAGCAAGTCAAGCTGAGCAAGGCAGGCAAAAGCGAGTCTTGTCTTCATGGGTCGCTCACAATGACGTCCTTTTTGTGTGCAACGGCTGCAAAAACCTCCCAGACAGAGAAGCAACAGGCCAAACTACTACTGTGCAGTTGCCAAAGTAGCTCAGTTGGGAGAGCGTTAGACTGAAGATCTAAAGGTCCCTGGTTCAATCCCAGGCTTTGGCAGGTTCTTTCATCCTCTTTGTGCAGGGGCAGCTTGTTCTTTGGAAGCACAGTGGTGCCTGCACCCAAAGTGAGCAGGGCTAGCCTGGGGCAAAGCAATTTTGGGGGCCCCTTCCATTAAAAAAGTGGCAATACTGTATTTTCATGGGACCCCTGGGGGGCCTGGGGCAAATTGCTCCACTTGCCTCCCCTCTGGGTGGCCCTGAAGGTGAGTCTCTGATATTTGCTCTGCAGTAGGAAAACATAGAATGGGCTTCTGCCCCTAGTTAGCCCACCTGACCTTTAAGGATGAGAGCTGTCTTTCCCAACATGGCAGGAAGAGAGTGAGGCAGGGTGACCCTCATGAATGGTGCCAGAGGGCTGCTGGGCAGTGACAGGCAGGGATTGGGGATGAAAACTCCTCTGCGCAGCTGATCGAGGGCAGTACCAGGGAAGGGGCATCTGTGAAAGTGGCCCTGTGGAAGGTGACAGGGATTTGGGGGCCCAGGAGGAGGCGCTTGATGTTCAGTGCCTTGCAGCAGCTGGACTTGGCCATGGTGGGTGTTCAGGAAATGCACATTAAGAACTCTAGGGTAGCTCAATAGGCAGAGGGTGATTGGAGGAAGGGCCTCCTGGCCAGGGAAGAATGATGGGGCTGGAGTCTTGTTCTTCAAATTTGCGGTGCGAGTACAGAAGTTGGTGGAGCTCCAACCAGGGAGGGCATTACTGGTGGGCTTTGTGCTCTGTGGCACTGGTTACTGCTATATTAGTGTGTATGGTCCCCAGTTAAGGCATGAGAGGGAAGATCAAAGGCCCCCTTCCTCTGGACTGCATGATGTTTGTTATTGGTGGGGGGGGGGTTAATTGTGTCAGCCGGCCTGAGCACCACTGGTCCCGTTTTCCCAACCTTCAGGGGAAACATTTTTACAATGAGCACTACCTGGCACAGGTCTGTAGTGAGGTCGCCTTAGAGGAGCTCACTCCAGCCACAGAGGGGGTTCACCTTTCTGCGGGGACAGACCAGGACTCGCACTGACCGGATTTATGCTTTGCTTTTGTGTCTTTAGCACGTTGCTTCTCAGATTCTTTCTTGGCCTGACTTGTTACACTTTGACACTTAACAGGACAGAGTTTTTGCACCTTCCTATTATCCTCACTAGGATCTGATTTCCAATTTTGGAGGAATGACTTTTTGCCTCTAACGGCCTCCATTACTCTGCCATGTACCTAGAGTGGCGTTCTGCTGGTCGTCCTATTGTCGTTTCTGATTTAGGGCAAACATTTCATCTGAGCCTCTAATTGCGGTGTTTTTAAACAGTCTGCATGCTGCTTGCAGGCACCTAACACTTGTGATAGCAGCTCCTTTTAATTCCATTCTAACCATCTGTACTTATGCCAATAGGTCGACTTTAGGTCTTTAACTTTGAGCGGTAGCTAAGAAGATGGTAAATCGGGCAGAAACCCATTCGACAAACCTCTTCATTTCCTTGTTATTTCCTGACTTCTTCATTCATCCCCTTTTCCTTATTTCCTGGCTGAGGCGGCAGCCTGCCAGGGAGCTCCCCGGCACCTCTGGCTGCCTAGGCTGAAGGCAAGAGGCAGGCCTGGGCGTGGCGTGGGCCTCCTGTCCCGGAATGAGGCTGCAGTGCTTCCTGGTCCCCTTTTCCCACCCACACCGGCAGGTGGCTGCTGCGGGAGAACACGAGGGAGGCTCTGGGGGCGCTGGGCAGCGCTGTGTGTGTGGCTGTCAGGGGAAAGAGCCGAGGCTCCCGACTCGACCTGCCATTGACTCGCGTGGCTCTGTGCGCCGTCAGCCGGGGCGGGCCAGGCTGCGGACGTGACTCAGGCTTGGGCCGCATGGCCGCGCTTTCCTGACGAGGCATGAGGCAGGCCAAGAGCTTTGCAGAGTGTACAGGGAAGTGGGAGGGAGGCGTCTGAGCCGGCCTGTCTCGTCCACTTCTCCCTTGCTCCTTGGGCAGAGGTGGGAAGGGAGCGAAACGTTCCCGGCTGAAGGTTTTGCGCTCGGCCTTGAGGATTAAACCTGAGGCTCCGGCATGGCTGCTGGGAGATGGGCTTTTGCAGCACAGCCCCCACACTCTTGTAGGCAGCAGGTGACCCCACTGTGCCCAGGAGGGAGCCTTCGAGGTGGCAAAAGGGGAACATCACGGCTCCCAGCAGACCTTGAGGAGCCCACAAGGAGCCCTCAGTGGCATCCCTGGGGGAGCATAACCCCCCCTCCTTTCCATTAACAGCTGAACTCACTGACCCATGATACCACAGAGACACCTACCAGCAGCTGTTTGCCAGGGCTGCTGCCCAGCACCCTGCAGCGCTTCCTGCCGGTGCCAGAGCTCACCAGGCACTAGCCTGGAGCCAGGGCCGCTAGGTGCTGCTGAAGAAAAGCCAGCAGAGGGACACAGTGGAAGCGTCCTGTGCCCATAACACAGAGGTTGATAAATCAAAACCCTCTTCTGCCAGCACCAGGCCTCCTGCTTCCTTCACTGGGCCTGCAAGCGAGGAGGCGGCTGGCACAGCGCCAAGAGTCTAACCTGTGAGGCAGGAGGCGGCTGATGCCCGCAGCCTGCTGGGGAGCTCCCAGAAGTTATTAAGGGACAGAGACTCCTCAGTGCCCTTAGTAACAAGGGTTTGGGGGTCACCGAGGCCGGTAAGGGGGTCACTATGTTGGCCCTATAACCCTGGGGTCAGGTCACTGTGCAGCTTTGATCTAGAGCTCGGATCCCAACAACCGACCAGCAGCCCACAGCCTCCCCCTGGGTCTGCCCCACCTGGTTCCTCCTTACAGGCCGACCTCACCCCCTTCCAGCCCCGGATTCACCCCCTAATCATCCTACTGCCACTCAGAGCCACAGCCGTGGAGGTGCTGAAGGAGGGAGGGGTGACTCTAGCGTGGGGTTCTTCTCTAAAGATGGCTGGCAGAAAGGTGGTGCTCAGCTCTGTCAGCGACCTGCCCAGTTGCCTCGCTGCCAGGGGATGCAGACATTTCTCTAAGGCACATAAAGGGGCTATTTAGTGTTGAAGCAAATGCGAGGAATGTGCATTTATGAGAGGAAATTTCCATTTCTTTAGCAGCTGTACATCAGGGCTCCAGTGGATAAGGCATTGGCTTCCGAAGCCAGAGATTGTGGGATCAAGTCCCATCTGGGGTGAAGATCTACTTCTTTCCTGTGTATTGGAAGGAAAGGGCCTTATTTTCAACCAGGAAGCTGGGAGATGTTTCTTTGTTTGAGCACAAAGTCCTGGATCTTGGGAACAATCACCAAGGATATTAGAAGGCTCAGTCTGGTGACCTAATGGATGCAACCACACACCCCCATCCCAGGGCAGTCCCATCTGAGAGCCAGGATCCATGGAGCAACATTCCCCTCCTGCCTTGACAGGTGGGCTGTGCAGATGATGGTGGAGGGCAGCAGGATGGGAGGTTGCAGTAGCACTGCCTGGGCTGTATCTGCGCCAAGGATAAATGGAGGGGGTCATGCAGCCTGTGCCTGACACTCCACAGTGCTACATTCACTCCAGGAACAAGTCAAATCCTGCCCCAAGGGTGGTGAATTCCCATGTGAGCACACAGTGCCCCTGTGCACCACACATGCTGCACACACATCAACTGCACCAACAGAGACACAAACTGCACACTGAGGAGACAGCTGGTTTGTTTCCAGGTTGCTTTTATTTCCAAAGGTACTGAGGTGTGGTCTCTCTTCTTTTTCCGTGGGCAGAAACGCAATGGAGGAGAATCTCACATCCCTGAGCTGCCAGGTGACAGTGGCAGGAAGAAAACGCACTGCAGTGAAATTTAAAAAACACTCATAAATAATTTAACAATGAGAAGTAATTAAATAAAAAAAAATCCAATGGGGACACATGCTGGTGGCTTGTTCCCACCCCAGAGAGCGAGGGGCAGGGAGTGTGTGACAAGGCAGGTGGTTAAGTCTGAGGGAGCATATTCATATTTCATACAAGTTAAACAAATTATAGCAGACAGCTACAAAATACTCCATTTGGTAACATCAATACAGAATATATAAATCTACAAGCAATACAGCCATACACAGCTAAGACAGGGTGTCCACTTAATACCAGAGTTCCCACTGCCAAATAGCTGGAAGTGCCTTCACAGTCACTGCTAAACGAAACAACATTTTACAGAACCAAGAGCAGCCCTGCTGTGCCGTTAGGAAGGCCTGCAGGAGACTCAGCAAATCAATCTATGATTCTGTGCTTCTGCTTAGTAGTTACCAAGTGTGATCAATGGAAGCGGGGGGGGGGGAGGGTTGCTCCCTTTTTTGGACACCCAGCCAGCCAGTAGCTATAAAATCCCTCGGAGGCCTGGTCTACACTATGACTTTAGGTCGAATTCAGCAGCATTACCTCGATTTAACCCTGGACCCATCCACACGACAAAGCCCTTTTTTTCAAATTAAAGGGCTCTTTAAATCGATTTCTTTACTCCACCTCCGACGAGGGGATTAGCACTGAACTCGGCCTCGCCTGGTCGAATTTAGGGTAGTGTGTACACAATTTGAAGGTATTGGCCTCCGGAGCTATCCCAGAGTGCTCCATTGTGACCGCTCTGGACAGCACTCTCAACTCAGATGCACTGGCCAGGTAGACAGGAAAAGGCCTGCAAACTTCTTAATTTCATTTCCTGTTTGGCCAGCGTGATGTGCTGATCAGCACAGGTGACCATGCAGAGCTCATCAGCATGATGTGCACATTGTCGGGACACATTGCCCGTCCCATACTTTGTGAGAAGTCTATGACCATGTCTATGTCCTCATCACTCTTGTCACTGCTGTCGCCTCCTTGCCTGGTTTTGCTTTTGCAGCTTCTGGTTCTGCACTGAGAAAAGGTGTGAAACAATTGTCTGCCATTGCTCTGATGGAGGGGGGGCAACTGACGGCATGGCTTACAGGGAATTAAAATCAACAAAAGGGGTGGCTTTGCATCAAGAAGAAACACAAACAACTGTCACACAGAATGGCCCCCTCAAGGATTGAACTCAAAACCCTGGGTTTAGCAGGCCATTGATTTCACAAAACAAATCAGGTCAATTTCTTGTTTTGATCCATCTAGCTTTTACCTCTTAGGCTTGTAGCAAGCGGGGCAGTACAACTGCTAGCCATCGTCATCGCCTGGCTGCTTGGCAGAAGATGGGAATGACCTGGCTGAGTCACTCCCTTGTCTGCCCAGGCGCCCCAACTGATCTCACTGAGATCAGCTAAAAGAGCACCTAGGAGTACAATGACAATGGCTACCAATCATAATGCACCTTCTGCTGCCAAAAGCCAATGAGCTGCTGCTGTGTAGCAATGCAGTCCCATGTCTGCCAGAACCCAGGAGACGTACGGTGTGACGGTGAGCTGAGCGGGCTCCATGCTTGCCGTGGTATGGCATCTGCTTAGGTAACCCAGGAAAAAAGGTGCGAAATGATTGTCTGCTGTTGCTTTCACGGAGGGAGGGAGGGAGGGCGAGGAGGGTCTGATGACATGTACCCAGAATCACCCGCGACACTGTTTTTGCCCCATCAGGCATTGGGATATCAACCCAGAATCCCAATGGACAGCGGAGATTGTGGGATAGCTACCCACGGCTACCCAAATTGCAATGCTCCAGAAGTCGACGCTCCCTTGGTACTGTGGACGCAGTCCACTGACTTAATGCACTTAGAGCCCTTTGTGTTGGGACACACACAATCAACTGTATAAAAACAATTCCTAAAAAAAACCACACTTCTATAAATCTGACCTAATTTCATAGTGTAGATATAACCCAAGACACTTGATCACAGCATGGATAGGCTAAGAGACTACTTACACTTTGGCCTGGTTTACACTGGGGGAAGGGCGGGGAAACAGGGTCAATGTAAAACACAAAACTTCAGCTACAAGAATAGTGTAGCTGAAGTTGATATATCTTATTTTGACTCACCTCCTGTCCTCACAGCACAGGATTGACAGGTGGGGCTCCCCCATCCACTCCACTCCCACCTCTTACCCTGGTAAAGGTGCAGAATCAACAGAAGCACATTTGGTGATTGATTTACTACCTGCAGACAAAAGACAATAAATCAAAGTCCAATAGATGACTTACTACCCAACAATCCAGTGAACAGAAGTTCACTGGGGGGAGCTTCAAAGGTCCCATTTTGCTGCCTCTTGGCCTCAGTGCTTTCAGCTGGTGGTCCAAAGAGCGGGCTGGATGCCATTCAGAAACCCATCTGCCAGCAGCCGTGCCGGAGGCTCAGGCTTAATCCTCAAGGCCGAGCACAAAAACTTTCAGCCGGGAACATTTCGCTCCCTTCCCGCCTCCGCCCAAGCGGCAAGGGAGAAGCGGAGGAGACACGCCGGCTCAAAGACGCCTCCCTCCCACTTCCCTGTACGCTGTGCAAAGCTCTTGGCCTGCCTCATGCCTCATCAGGAAAGCACGGCCATGCGGCCCAAGCCTGAGTCACGTCCGCAGCCTGGCCCGCCCTGGCTGACGGCACGCAGAGCCACGCGAGTCAACGGCAGGTCGAGTCGGGAGCCTCGGCTCTTTCCCCTGACAGCCACACACACAGCACTGCCTAGCGCCCCCAGAGCCTCCCTCGTGTTCTCCCGCAGCAGCCACCTGCCGGTGTGGGTGGGAAAAGGGGACCAGGAAGCACTGCAGCCTCATTCCAGGACAGGAGGCCCTCACCACGCCCAGGCCTGCCTCTTGCCTTCAGCCCAGGCAGCCAGAGGTGCCGGGGAGCTCCCTGGCAGGCCGCTTCGCCTCAGCCACCTCTTGCCTCATGGCCTAGGCTCTTGGTGCTCTGCTGGTCACTGGCTCGCTTGAAGGCCCAGAGGGAAAAGAAACAAGCGCACGCCTAGCAGAGGATGGTTTCGATCCATCGACCTCTGGGTTATGGGCCCAGCACGCTCCCGCTGCGCCACTCTGCTGCTTCTTCACACCCTCCCCCTGCCACCTAGCTGCCACTATCCGGATTAGTGTCTTACGCGCTCTCGTGCTGGCAGGCAGATGCGCAGGCTGCTAGGCAGCTGCCCTGGTCACAGGATTTTACAGCTTCTACAGGGTAAAAGGGATCTATTTGGGGTTTGGACCCCATTGGGAGCTGGGTAGCTGAGTGCCGGAGACGGGAGCACTTCTTAAACAGTTTTCAGTTAAGCTTTCAAGCTTGTGGGGGACGAGGTTCAGCCTTGGATCCGTGTCTGCAGCAGGCAAGCGCGTCTGGCTCAATCGCCCCCCCCCCCGCTGTATTAGCAGACTAAAACCCGGAGCAAACGCACACACCTTGCAAAGGAACAGGAGCCGGGATCTCGAACAAAAGTCAACATTTTATTAAGATGACGTTCAAAGAAAAAAAAAGCGTACAGTACAGAGTTTCGGCATAGAAGTTTCTGGTGCTCAGGGAACAACGTACAGCTTACCCAAGGGGTGCAAAGTTCGGTTTAAGATCGGGTGGCATAAGGAATACATAATCTGCAATAGCCCTGACTGGGGGGTAAAAGGTTAACGTACAGATACTGAGTTAGGAGGGTATGTTGTCCATATGAGGGCTACGTTCGGGTGTGGAGTATAACGAGCGGTTACGACGCTGAGGATGGATTGACCCGCGTTTGGTGAGGTTTAACGTTCGGTGTTTTGGAATCTTTGCCACAATCTAGTTGAAGCAGGGTCAGTATGAAGTCTGCCCTGCCATCTGTTGGTGATGTGTTGTCAAGGCCTTTTGGGGCTGATGTCATTTGCATAGTTACACCCACCCCGGATTGCATGATGGGAGTGCTTGTCCAAACGGTCATTTCAGCTGCTGCGATATCCCCAGTCTCTTTGTTATTGGGGCAGGAGTAATCCAGTGTATTTTCCTGTTGATTTTGGATCAAGGACAGAGTAACTGTACCTGGCATTTGAGGCCTGAGAGCGTCACCCTCTCCTGAAAAGTACTCACCATTAAGGGGTATGGGTTCCTAACGTCCGCTTGTGGTGGGAGGTAGAAATGGATGTTTGTTGGTGTCTTGCAGGTGGTGCTGATGTCCTTTCTGCTGTCCCTGGTGTGGAAAGACAGAGGCGGTTTTGAATCTCTTAAAATTGTTGTTAGTGCTGTAGTTGCTTACCCTAAGCTTATGCTGTTAGATCTCTTTCACGGTGTATATTTTTGGTTCTGAGAGGTAAAAGGTGTGTTGTTAGTGAGTGAGGTAGCAAATGTCAGTTGCAGAGGTGGTGCACCTGCCCCCTCTGGCCCCAGAGTCCAGAATTTGCATAAACCCACCCACTGTCCTGTGACTAACAATCTTGCTCTGCCAGCTTTTCCAGCAAAACTTTTCTACCAGGTTCTCATTCAACAGTATATTTCTATCAACTTTACCTTTTGACTACCATCAACGACAACCTGTTTAAGTGTAACTAAAAGTCTTACTTCTGCATTTAAGATTTTCAGTGTTTGCTATAACACATTATTTAAAATGGAATAATAATTAATTCTATTTTTAAACTAAAGAAAAGAAAATCATAAAATGTGTGTTTAGAGATTGCTAAAGAATCTCATGGTGCAAAACACACATATAGATTTTCAATCTCTTTTATCTTGCTATTGTTTGGAACCCATGTGCCTTTTCTAAAGTTTTTTATGTTGGTTTGGGTGAGTTCTGAAATTAAGAACTGCTAAGTACCGTTCTACTGTTCTTGATTCATGTCACCAGGATTACTACACTTAATTACTCTTGCCCTAATAAGAAAGAGTTTGGAGATCCCACAGCCACCAAAATCACCATTTGGACAATTACCCCCATCATGCAATGCGGGGTGGGTGTGACCATGCACATCAGCAACTAAATGCCTTTGCATCACATCATCAACAGATGGCAGGATAGAGTTCATTCTGACCCTGCTTACACCCTCCCCTGAGCCAAGAATTGGTGGTCCTGATAAATCACACTCCCTGTTATACCAACTCATTGGTATTGAATGCTGAAGTTATGGCTAGCAAAAGTAGTCACCCATCTCTGCCCTGTAGCATCCAGCTTAGCCCTTGTTAACACAGAAGTCAGTGGATTGTTCTCTGTCCATAGCTGAAACTGAGCACCGGACAAGTAGTTTGGAAATTTCTCAGTCATGGCCCATTTCAAGGCCAAGAACTGCAGCTGGTGGATGGGATAGCGAGTTTCGCTATCAGACAGTCCTCAGCTGGCAAAGGCCACAGATTTACATTTACCTTCCACTTCCTGGTAGGAGAGTGTTCCCAGACCCTCCAAACTGGCATCAGCATGCAGGATAAACCATTCGTTTGGGTCAGCAAGGACTAGGACTGGCACATGAATCAGGCAAATAATGATTTCCCATAAAGCCCTGTCACATCTCTCATCCCACCATGTCCCCAATGGAGAGGAGAGGAGCCCCTCCCCTGTCCCAGGCCAGGCACACCAGATCTGTGTGGGGAGGTGTCCCTGATCCAGCCCAGGTGTGTTAGAGCTGCTGGGGAGAGAAGATTCTCTCTCAGCCCCAGCACACCAGAGTTGATGTTGCAGTGGGGAAAAGGTATTTCTCATCTGGTTTTTAGATGCTCTGATGAGAGGGAGCAGGAGGAAGATTTTTCTTCTCCTTGCATTTCAAACTCTTCACCCCCCCCCCCACTTTCTACTCTAGCCTGATCTCTCTCTCATGTCTCCAGGGCTCTCCTTAGCCATAGGCAGCTGCCTAGGGCACCATTAGGTCTGGGGACACGGCTCTGCTGGAAGCCCGGACAGATGGGAAGCAGTGGAGCATGTAAGAGCAGGGCTGCTGGGTCCTAGAGAGAGCCGAATGCAGCATAAGAAACATAAGAACATAAGAAAGGCCGTACCGGGTCAGACCAAAGGTCCATCTAGCCCAGTATCTGTCTACCGACAGTGGCCAATGCCAGGTGCCCCTGAGGGAGTGAATCTAAAAGGCAACGATCAAGTGATCTCTCTCCTGCCATCCATCTCCATCCTCTGACAAACAGAGGCTAGGGACACCATTCTTACCCATCCTGGCTAATAGCCATTTATGGACTTAGCCACCATGAATTTATCCAGTCCCCTTTTAAACATTGTTATAGTCCTAGCCTTCACAACCTCCTCAGGTAAGGAGTTCCACAAGTTGACTGTGCGCTGCGTGAAGAAGAACTTCCTTTTATTTGTTTTAAACCTGCTGCCTATTAATTTCATTTGGTGACCCCTAGATCTTGTATTATGGGAATAAGTAAATAAATTTTCCTTATCCACTTTCTCAACATCACTCATGATTTTATATACCTCTATCATGTCCCCCCATAGTCTTCTCTTTTCCAAACTGAAGAGTCCTAGCCTCTTTAATCTTTCCTCATATGGGACCCTCTCTAAACCCCTAATCATTTTAGTTGCTCTTTTCTGAACCTTTTCTAGTGCTAGAATATCTTTTTTGAGGTGAGGAGACCACATCTGTACACAGTATTCGAGATGTGGGCGTACCATGGATTTATATAAGGGCAATAATATATTCTCAGTCTTATTCTGTATCCCCTTTTTAATGATTCCTAACATCCTGTTTGCTTTTTTGACCGCCTCTGCACACTGCGTGGACATCTTCAGAGAACTATCCACGATAACTCCAAGATCTTTTTCCTGACTCGTTGTAGCTAAATTAGCCCCCATCATGTTGTATGTATAGTTGGGGTTATTTTTTCCAATGTGCATTACTTTACATTTATCCACATTAAATTTCATTTGCCATTTTGTTGCCCAATCACTTAGTTTTGTGAGATCTTTTTGAAGTTCTTCACAATCTGCTTTGGTCTTAACTATCTTGAGTAGTTTAGTATCATCTGCAAACTTTGCCACCTCACTGTTTACCCCTTTCTCCAGATCATTTATGAATAAATTGAATAGGATTGGTCCTAGGACTGACCCTTGGGGAACACCACTAGTTACCCCTCTCCATTCTGAGAATTTACCATTAATTCCTACCCTTTGTTCCCTGTCCATTAACCAGTTCTCAATCCATGAAAGGACCTTTCCTTTTATCCCATGACAGCTTAATTTACGTAAGAGCCTTTGGTGAGGGACCTTGTCAAAGGCTTTCTGGAAATCTAAGTACACTATGTCCACCGGATCCCCCTTGTCCACATGTTTGTTGACCCCTTCAAAGAACTCTAATAGATTAGTAAGACACGATTTCCCTTTACAGAAACCATGTTGACTATTGCTCAAGAGTTTATGTTTTTCTATGTGTCTGACAATTTTATTCTTTACTATTGTTTCAACTAATTTGCCCGGTACCGACGTTAGACTTACCGGTCTGTAATTGCCGGGATCACCCCTAGAGCCCTTTTTAAATATTGGCGTTACATTAGCTAACTTCCAGTCATTGGGTACCGAAGCTGATTTAAAGGACAGGTTACAAACCTTAGTTAATAGTTCCGCAACTTCACATTTGAGTTCTTTCAGAACTCTTGGGTGAATGCCATCTGGTCCCGGTGACTTGTTAATGTTGAGTTTATCAATTAATTCCAAAACCTCCTCTAGTGACACTTCAATCTGTGACAGTTCCTCAGATTTGTCACCTACAAAAGCCAGCTCAGGTTTGGGAATCTCCCTAACATCCTCAGCCGTGAAGACTGAAGCAAAGAATCCATTTAGTTTCTCTGCAATGACTTTATCATCTTTAAGCGCTCCTTTTGAATTTTGATCATCAAGGGGCCCCACTGGTTGTTTAGCAGGCTTCCTGCTTCTGATGTACTTAAAAAACATTTTGTTATTACCTTTGGAGTTTTTGGCTAGCCGTTCTTCAAACTCCTCTTTGGCTTTTCTTATTACACTCTTGCACTTAAGTTGGCAGTGTTTGTGCTCCTTTCTATTTGCCTCACTAGGATTTGACTTCCACTTTTTAAAGGAAGTCTTTTTATCTCTCATTGCTTCTTTTACATGGTTGTTAAGCCACGGTGGCTCTTTTTTAGTTCTCTTACTGTTTTTCTTAATTTGGGGTATACATTGAAGTTGGGCCTCTATTATGGTGTCTTTAAAAAGGGCCCACGCAACTTGCAGGGATTTCACTTTAGTCACTGTACCTTTTAACTTTTGTCTAACTAACCCCCTCATTTTTGTATAGTTCCCCCTTTTGAAATTAAAGGCCACAGTGTTGGGCAGTTGAGATGTTCTTCCCCTCACAGGGATGTTGAATGCTATTGTATTATGGTCACTATTTCCAAGCGGTCCTGCTATAGTTACCTCTTGGACCAGCTCCTGTGCTCCACTCAAGATTAAATCTAGAGTCGCCTCTCCCCGTGTGGGTTCCCGTACCAGCTGCTCCATGAAGCAGTCATTTAAAGTATCGAGAAATTTTATCTCGGCATTTCGTCCTGAAGTGAAATGTTCCCAGTCAATATGGGGATAATTGAAATCCCCCACTATTATTGGGTTCTTAATTTTGATAGCCTCTCTAATTTCCCTTAGCATTTCATCATCACTATTACTGTCCTGGTCAGGTGGTCGATAATAGATCCCTACTGTTATATTTTTACTAGAGCATGAAATTTCTATCCATAGAGACTCTATGGAACCTGTGGATTCGCTTAAGATTTTTACTTCATTTGAATCTACACTTTCTTTAACATATAGTGCCACTCCTCCCCCTGCACGGCCTGTTCTGTCCTTCCGATATATTTTGTACCCCGGAATGATTGTGTCCCATTGATTGCTCTCAGTCCACCAGGTTTCTGTGATGCCCATTATATCTATATCCTCCTTTATCACAAGACACTCTAGTTCACCCATCTTATTATTTAGACTTCTGGCATTTGTGTACAAGCACTTTAAAAACTTGTCCCTGTTTATTAGCCTACCTTTTTCTGATGTGCCAGATTCTTTTTTATGTGACTGTTTATCATCTGATCCAGCCCTTACATTATACTTCTCATTCCTCTGCTCCTGACTATAACCTGGAGATTCTCTATCATCAGACTCTCCCCTAAGAGAAGTCTGAGTCCGATCCACACTCTCCTCTGCAGCAGTCGGCTTTCCCCCATCTCCTAGTTTAAAAACTGCTCTACAACCTTTTTAATGTTTAGTGCCAGCAGTCTGGTTCCACTTTGGTTTAGGTGGAGCCCATCTCTCCTGTATAGGCTCCTCCCATCCCAGAAGTTTCCCCAGTTCCTAATGAACGTGAACCCCTCCTCTCTACACCATCGTCTCATCCACGCATTGAGACTCTGAAGCTCTGCCTGCCTACCTGGCCCTGCGCGTGGAACTGGGAGCATTTCTGAAAATGCCACCATAGAGGTCCTGGATTTCAGTCTCTTCCCTAGCAGCCTAAATTTGGCTTCCAGGACATCTCTCCTACCCTTCCCTATGTCATTGGTACCTACATGTACCACGACCACCGGCTCCTCCCCAGCACTACACATAAGTCTACCTAGATGCCTCGAGAGATCCGCAACCTTCGCACCAGGCAGGCAAGTCACCATACGGTTCTCCCGGTCATCACAGACCCAGCTATCTACATTTCTAATAATCGAATCTCCCATTACTAACACCTGCCTTTTCCTAGAAACTCGAGTTCCCTCCCCTGGAGAGGCAACCTCAGTGCGAGAGGTAACCCCAGCACCATCTGGAAGGAGGGTCCCAACTATGGGAAGGTTTCCCTCTGCTCCCATTGACTGCTCTACTTCCCTGAGCCCTTCTTCCTCCTCAACAGCACAGGAGCTGTCTAAGCGGAGGTGGGACAATTCTACAGTGTCCCGGAAAGCCTCATCAACATACCTCTCTGCCTCTCTCAGCTCCTCCAGTTCCGCCACCCTGGCCTCCAAAGTCCGTACATGGTCTCTGAGGGCCAGGAGCTCCTTGCACCGACTGCACACATACGCCACCCGCCCACAGGGCAGGTAATCATACATGCGACAGTCAGTGCAATAAACTGGATAGCCCCCACTCTGCTGCTGGGCTTCTGCCTGCATTGTCTCCTAGTTAGTGAAAGGGTGGTTTACGGAAAGTAGTTTTAGAATGTAGTTTGGTATATAGGTTTTAGGGTTTTAGGGGGGGCTACAGGGAAGGGGTTAGGGCCGGCAAGGGACTCCCACTCCCTTTCCAAACTCCCTTGCGAAACTCCCTGTTCGCAAAGCTCCCTGGTCGCTTGTGCGCGGCTTTATAAAGCCCTGGCCTGAGTGAATGCCCCGCCCACTGATTAAGGCTCAGCCAATTACCAGAGGCTTCGAGCTTTCAAACCTGCCTCCAACTGCCAGCCAGAGCACACGGTCCCTCAAACAAACAAACAAACAAACAGACTGACAAACACAAGCTCAGCACACAGCAAGTAACCCCCAAACACAAACAAACACACACTACAGACAGTCACTTACCCCACAGATGCTGTATTAGCTCCTCCTTCACCTGGAGAACTCCCTTGCGAAACTCCCTGTTCGCAAAGCTCCCTGGTCGCTTGTGCGCAGCTTTATAAAGCCCTGGCCTGAGTGAATGCCCCGCCCACTGATTAAGGCTCAGCCAATTACCAGAGGCTTCGAGCTTTCAAACCTGCCTCCAACTGCCAGCCAGAGCACACGGTCCCTCAAACAACCAAACAAACAAACAGACTGACAAACACAAGCTCAGCACACAGCAAGTAACCCCCAAACACAAACAAACACACACTACAGACAGTCACTTACCCCACAGATGCTGTATTAGCTCCTCCTTCACCTGGAGAACTCCCTTGCGAAGCTCCCTGTTCGCAAAGCTCCCTGGTCGCTTGTGCGCGGCTTTATAAAGCCCTGGCCTGAGTGAATGCCCCGCCCACTGATTAAGGCTCAGCCAATTACCAGAGGCTTCGAGCTTTCAAACCTGCCTCCAACTGCCAGCCAGAGCACACGGTCCCTCAAACAAACAAACAAACAAACAGACTGACAAACACAAGCTCAGCACACAGCAAGTAACCCCCAAACACAAACAAACACACACTACAGACAGTCACTTACCCCACAGATGCTGTATTAGCTCCTCCTTCACCTGGAGAACTCCCTTGCGAAACTCCCTGTTCGCAAAGCTCTCTGGTCACTTGTGCGCGGCTTTATAAAGCCCTGGCCTGAGTGAATGCCCCGCCCACTGATTAAGGCTCAGCCAATTACCAGAGGCTTCGAGCTTTCAAACCTGCCTCCAACTGCCAGCCAGAGCACACGGTCCCTCAAACAACCAAACAAACAAACAGACTGACAAACACAAGCTCAGCACACAGCAAGTAACCCCCAAACACAAACAAACACACACTACAGACAGTCACTTACCCCACAGATGCTGTATTAGCTCCTCCTCCTCCATTAGCACAGTCTGAGGGAGGGGATTGGCTGCTGGGGTCTCTGGGAATGGGTTGGTGAAGGAGCTCACCTGTGAGTGTGACTCTTTCCCCCTGGCTGAAGTGAGGTGAGGCAGGCTCTGCGGCTCTGGAACCAGTATCCTTTGTTGTCCCCCATAACATCCATTCTTCTCCCGCCCTGCCCCATGGAGCACCCCCTCCTTTCTCCCTCCTCCCCAGGAGCATCCCTCTCTCACTCCTCCCTCCCCTCCGTCAGGGCTGGGTTGGGTGAGGTGCTGGGGGGTAGGTGGGGGGAGGAGGCTGGCTGCCTGCTGAGGAATGACAGTGAAAGTAACTCACTTCCTGGGCAGTGAGCCAGGACTGGAATGTCACACAGGGCTGGTTTGGGGTTAGCCAGATGTGTGAAAAATCAGGACAGGGGGTTGAGGTAGGGTGAGCAGATATCCCTATTTTATAGGGCCAGGCCCAATTTTGGGGTCTTTTTCTTATATAGGCTCCTTTTACCCCCCACCCCCACCCCCTGTCCTGATTTTTCACACTTGCTGTCTGGTCACTCTAGGTGGGGGTAATTGGTGCCTATATAAGACAAAGCCCCAAATATCGGGACTGGCCCTATAAAATCAGGACATCTGGATCTGGTCACCCTAGCTGGGGAGCACCTCTCCCCCGGGCTGGCAGCTGCCAGCGATCCATCTCATCCTGGGGGAGCTGCACAGGACAGGATGAGCTGATGTGGCTCCATGGGTGACCTGTCCCTGAGATCAGATGCTGTGCTAACTTCACCATGGTCCGTAAGGCTGGTGGTGGTGCCCATTGGTGTGTGATTGGACCTGAGGGTTTGCTGCTGCTGTTGCCACTCTGCACCCCAAGAGGTGGATTTTGGGGTCTACTGCAGCTGTTGGACCAGCAGGCTGGGGGGTGAGCCAAGCATGAAAGCAGTACTGTGTTGCCCTTGAGATTGTAATTTAACAACTTTGTTTGCCAAAAATTCTTGCTAACAATCCTGAATCCAATTTCAATATTTTTTTTTAAATCAATATCTTAGCCAAAAACAGAAAATTAAGTTGTTGACAATTATTAGTGACAGGTTTGGTTTGAGGCAGGGAGTGGGCCAGTTTTCATCAGAGAAACAGAAAATGTCGACTGACTTTCCTATAGCCTGTTACTCCTGATAAGAGCCCTCCAACAACTGTAATACGCTCATCTCCTTACTAGTGTATAGAGCAGGGGTCGGCAACCTACGGCACACATCCCAAAGGTGGCAGATGAGCTGATTTTTGGTGGTATGCAGTAGCAGGCTGAGCGGCTAAGCCCATCACTGCTCTGGGGTTCCGGCTGCTGCCCTATTGCCAGCTGGGATACTGGCCGCCGGCCCCACTCAGCACCTGCTGCTGGCCTGGGGACCCCCAAGGAACCCCAGGCTGGCAGCGGGCTGAGCAGGCCGTCTGAACCACTCAACCTGCTGTCAGCCTGGGGTTCCATTCATTCAGCCGGCAGCGGGCTGAGTGGGCTGGTGGGGGGGTTGAGTGGCTCAGTCTGCTGCCAGTCTGGGGTGCCGGCAGCACTCCGCCTGCTGCTACTCCGGGGTTCCGGCTGCCGGCCCCTTGCCAGTCAGCAGCCCAGCCGCCGGCCCCACTCTGCCTCCTGCCAGCCTGGGTGAGCAGAATCCCAGGCTGGTAGTGGGCTGAGGGGGGTTGGCGGCCGGGATCCTGGCTGGCAGGAGTTGGTGGTCAGAACCCCAGACCAGCAGCGGGCTGAGCAGGGCCTGGGATCCTTGTCTAGGGTTCAAGCCACCAGTCCCGCTCAGACCGCTGCCGGTCTGGGGTTCCATTTACTCAGCTGGCAGCGGGCTGAGCAGGACCGGTGTCCGGGACCCCAGATAATAATAGTTTATATAATATAGACATAGAGAGAGACCGTCTACAAACGTTCAAGTGTATTACTGGCACGAGAAACCTTAAATTACAGTGAACTTGGCACACCACTTCTGAAAGGTTGCTGACCCCTGGTATAGACTGACCATATGTTGTACTAAGATTCTCCTGCTTTTTTTTTTCCTGTGAGTCAGTATAGCTTTTGCCAGCCCAGAAGTTGGGCAGCCAATGTTTTACGTTTTCACAATGTTTTCTACAACTTTCATAAAGTAAATACATAGTTAATATGAGTTAAAAAGGCCAGGGACACTTCCTTGTGAAGAATCTGTACAGCAGATCATGCTAGAGCTGTGAAAATGTCAGTTTTTGATGGAACTTTAGAGGCAGTGATTTATCATGTATTTTATCATGTGAATGTGCTGCTATTGCTAATGTCTTTCCAAACAAAATAAGGCACAATAGGACTTCTGTAACATTTCTGTGCTACCTTAATCTAGATGAGATGATTCTGTGCTGACTTCATTTTGGTCACTTTGTGCTTTACCTAGCAGTAAAACTAGGGTTATATTTTCCCACTGTTTGGAAACCCAGCTTATTAAACTGATTTTGCAGCCAAAAAAGCCAGAAAGATTGCTTTTAATTAAAAACAAATCTTTGTTTCAATACCTCTTCATATAAATTTCCAATAACATTTTGACAAATTAAAAAAATTATATTATTTGCATCATTCTGTCAAATCAGAATTTTTTCTATAGTGCTACTTCTTTAGTGCTAGTGCATCAGCATTACAGTGTGCTTAATTAAGTTAAACTGGTTTTAATAACATGAATGTGGCAAATTTTCCAATACTGTATGCTTATATTTGTGTTGCTAAGAGCAGATCAGGCACAGGGGCACCAGTTTAATAATCTCGCCTAGGGCACCATAAATCCTAAGGATGGCCCTGCATGCCTCAATTATCTTTTTCCTGGCCTTGTTCCAGAGCCCTCACAGCCCAATTCTCTGCCCTAACGTTGAGCCCTCTACTGCACCCTGAACCTCTCATTCCAACCCCACCCCAAAGCCTGCACCCCCTAGCCAGTGCTCTCATCCCCCTGCACTCCAACTCTCTGTCCCATGCAGTCTGATTTAGGGTGTACTAATAATATTAATTTGGAAAATATGATGAAAATTTAATTTATTAGCTTAGATTTTATTTAATTTAATTGAGTTATAAAGTTACAGTTGCATTACTGCTATTCAAAAGTTACATATGGCATTATATGCAACAAAGTTTTGGTTAATGTACTCACACCCTTCCTTGATAACCTGGTGGTAAGAGACACAAGACCAGCTTTGCAGTTCAGGTTTCTCAATTCTTGAGTGAAAGATGCAGTGTTTAGAAAAAGCTAGTCTTACTTAGGGTTCACTTGACTATGTTAAACTTAAAATCAAAACCTAATAAACAAAGAATAAAAACTTAGGGAAACCAAGCTTAGCCTAGTTCCCTTGAAACTTAAAGTTTAAGAACAAGTATAGCCTACTGATAGTAGATAGAGAGAGAGTGGAGGAAGTAAGTCAGAATGATAGAGCGACGTGCTCGAGCGAGGTGGGTTACCTCTTTTATAGGGCACAAGCGCCGGAAATCCTTCCTCCTATGCCCAAATTTCATTCCTTACCAACAAAACATTAGGGTATGCTTACTTCATAGGCTAGTATGTTTGTGCGTGTTGATGACATGTACATATGCACATAAGTTCCCTTGTGGTGTACCTGTTAATTCTGTGGGTACAACACTGAAAAACCCCTTATGCCATTCTCCATTGTCGATTGGTCTAGGTAAAGGTCTTAGACAGGCGTGGGTACTTCTCTATTTGAGTAACAAGATAAAGGTCAATTTTCCTTTCTGAGTAAAAGGTCACAATATAGATATGCTCACTTTGCCTTAGCTTAACATACAGGATATGGCCTGTAGGTCCTCGTAAGTCATGTGCCCCAGCCCCCTAATCATTTTTATTGCCCTCTGCTGGACTTTCTCCAGTTTGTCCACATCCCTTCTCATGTGGGTCCCAACCCTAAAAGTACTCACATTTCACCCCAATGGTTCCAAAATGTACATAGGGTGCTGCCATGGTCAAGTCACTCTTGAGCCTGCTGGCAGAGAACAAGGTGAAAATTAGCCAGGACGTCGCTCAGGCAATTCCCTCTGCTCCCAGCAGGTGGTATCGGAAAGCTCCAAGATGGCTCACTTCCCTTTCTTTCATCAGCTTCAGGCCCCAGGGTTACAAATGCACAAACCAGTTGGGAGTCTCCCCTGGGCTCAGGGTGGGGCTGCTGTGAGGGGATGGACTTGCACACTTGGGATATTAGTACAAAGATACAATTTCAGTTTCTCATAGAGAAATCTGAGGGCAATTTAAATTTGGTTAAAAATCTTATTTAGTGAAAGGAAAGCTGCAGTGACAGCCTGGTTACTGGGGTGCAAAACACTTTCCTTCTGGGAGAAACAAGAAGTTAGAATTAGAAATTTACATCATTTGTTCCAATGTTGGCACAGGTTTAATTTTGCTTCTGTGTAGGTTTGTTTCAGGCTGTGACTGTTTTGGTTTATTGGGTTGTTTTGTTTTTTTAAGTTGGAATGGAGATTTAATTGACATTTGCTGGATTCGAATGGCTGACCTACAACACCAGCTTTGACATTGTTCTGCATATTTTATACAGATTTGGCCAGTATTCAAGGATTCGATTCCTTTATAGGAGGTTTTAGTGGTCAGGCTTATTTATTTTATGTTATTTTATCATCCTGCTGTAGCACACCTTTTTGATAAAATGTTGAAATTATTAATTTATGGTATTTGTTAGTTTTTATTTTTAAAAACAAAGTTTTTGTTAGTGTTTGGGTTTTAAATTAAACATTGTTTTTGGTTTCAATTTTTTATTTTGGCTTTGGTTATTAATGGGATCTTTAAGAACTTTGGATTTAATACTAAAGTTTGGACAGCAAACCCTATTTACTATTTTATTTTAATAAAGGTTGTATTGCTCTAACCCCTGGCCGGGGGGAGAGGAGATGAGCCTGGCCTTTAAGTGAGAAGGAGCAGAGGCATGGGAGGCATGGCCCCCGTGAAGGGTGGGGCCAGGTGATGGGGGGCACAGCCCCTCCAATTTTTTTTGTCTAGCCCACCTCAGTCCCCCACCAAACGAGAAGAGTCTGATGCCACCCCTGGTGGTCACCGGGTGTCACTGGTGCTCCATGGGAAATATGCTCTGTGCATTACCCAGATTGGTGGGAAACACACTCTGTGCCTTACCATGACTGGTCCGTGGGAGTCACTGCTCCTAGAAGGCAGACACACGCTGTGCATTATGCCACCTGGCCACTGGGTGTCACTGCTGTACCAAGGGAAACACCTTCTGTGCATTACCCTGAATGACCTTGAGGTGTCACTGCTGCTCCAAGGGAAACATGCTCTGTGTGTTACCCTGATTGGCCACTGGGTGTCACTGCTGCGCCAAGGAAAATACCTTCTGTGCATTACTCTGACTGCCCACTGGGTGTCACTGCTGCGCCAAGGGAGACATAAGAACGGCCAGACTGGCTCAGACGCAAAGTCCATCTAGCCCAGTATCCTCCTGTCTTCTGACAGCGGCCAGTGCCAGGTGCCCCAGAGGGAATGAACAAATCAGGGAATCATCAAGTGATCCATCCCCTGCCGCCCATTCCCAGCTTCTGGCAAACAGAGGCTACAGGCACCATCCCGGAGGTCCTCACCTAACCATCTCTCTCTCTCTCTCTCCCCCACTCCTAGTTGGTGGAGGACAGGGCCCAACAGCTCGGCTTCCTCCATGCTGTCCCACGTCTGTGCTTCTTGGCACAGCAGCAGGGGCTGGACACTCTGGAGCCCCAGGTCTCCAAAGCAGCCCTCGTGGAGAGCATTGCGGTGAGTAGGACCCCGTGTCTGGCCCCTGGGGCGAGGGACCCAGAAATGGGAGGAAGAGTTGGTGGGGCCAGAGGGGGAAGCAGAGGACAGTGGTTCCTGGGGCTGAGGGCTGGGGAGCAGGGAAGGGAGAGCGTCTGACACCGATGGGCAGCTGGCAGTGGGGGAGTTGTCAGGCCGTGTCTGCATCAGTCTACGAGCATTGGTATTTTCTTGAAATTTGTCAGACCAACCTAACTAACACCTAACCCCCATTTGAACCTCTTTTCACACTGCTGCTCATTCTCAAGGTCTGTTTGCCTCCAGACAGATCCGTTGTCTTTCAGAACAGCCTTGCTCTTTCTGTCTGTTTCACTCACTGAGGTGTCGGAGTGAACACTCCCCTTCCCTCTATTCTCAGACAAACACTAATATTAACTGTTTGCTACTGATTTGTGGAGTGGAAGATGCCATTTCTGGGGGATTGTTCCCAAGCTGCAATACTTTGTGTTCAAACATCTCCCAGCTTCCTTGGTGAAAAATAACACCAGGTTTCTTTGCAATATACAAGAAAGAAGGAGTTCTTCTTCGAGTGATTGCTCATATGCATTCCAGTTAGGTGTGCGCACGCCGTGTGCACATTCGTCGGAAGATTTTTACCCTAGCAACACTCGGTGGGTCGGCTGGGCGCCCCCTGGAGTGGCGCCGCTATAGCGCCAGATATATACCCCTGCTGACCCACCCGCCCCTCAGTTCCTTCTTAGTTTATGGCTACACTTACGGTTTGCAGCGCTGGTAGTTTGCAGCACTGGTCATCCAGCTGTGTAGGAGCAGCGCTGGTGTGTGGCCACACTCACAGCTACCAGCGCTGGTGTGTGGCCACATTTGGAGCATTTGCAGCGCTGTTGGGAGTGCTGCATTATGGGCAGCTATCCCAACATTCAAGTGCAACAACGTGCTTTTCAAAAGAGGGGGGTGGAGGGTGGTGTACTGTGACAGGGAGCGGGGGGAAAGAGAGAGGGGATTTTTGGAGCCAGCACTGTGTGTTAGCTTCCTGGATTGGAAAAATCACAAAATGTTCATGAGCCCTTAGTCTTAATTCTAATTGCAAACAGCCTGCCTGCAACACGGACTCCCCCGTTTCACTCACTCCCTGTGGTGTACTGTGACAGGGAGCGGGGAAGAGAGAGATTGGAAAAATCACAAAATGTTTGCGAACCCTAACAGCCTGCATCCAACACTGTTTCCTCTGCCTCTCATTTGATCGTTCACAGCCAGGTACAGATAGTTCCTGTTTGCTGTGATCAGTGTTTGTTTTTATAGATAAGCAGTTCAAACGGAGCTCCGATCGGCTTTGTTCTGTTTCATTCACTCTCCCTGCCTCTCATTTGATTGTTTACAGCCAGGTACAGAACGGAGCTCCGATCGGAGCTCGTTCACAGCAAAACAAAGAGAGGCTGCATAACAAAACAAAGAGAGTAATTTATAAAAGCATTCTGGGATACACCTTATTCCCTGGAGGCCAATCACAGCGCTGGTGTGTGGCCACACTTGATGACCAGCGCTGCAGCACCAGCGCTGGAATCCTTATTCCCCATGCCGAGTGAGGTATACGGCCAGCGCTGCAGCCAGGGAGTTGCAGCGCTGGAAGTGCCCTGCAGGTGTGGCCACTTACTAATTGCAGCGCTGGTGGAGGCTTTCCAGCGCTGCAAATCGCCAGTGTAGCCATACCCTTACTGCCCGTGTCGGTCGTTGGAACAGTGGAGCGCGGCTTAGCTGACCTCCACTTCCCTAGCTACTCGTAGTTTCTCTCATTAATTCTTGTATATATAGTTCAGATTTATATAGTTGTAGTTAACTTTATTCGTTTGTAGTATAGTTAGTGTATATAGTTCATACTATATATATGAATGGGTCACAAACTTAGCCCAACCGAAGGCACTGAAACAAACTCAAATGATGCTTCAGCTTCCTCCCTCAGCATCACAAGACCAACACAAAGAAAACTCCCGAGGAACGGGGCTCTGAGCATTGCCAGGTTGTGAGTTCCGTGCCCTCAGGAAGCAGCCAAAATGCTTGAACCCCCACCCGCTTCTCTTGGACCGCTGGCAACATGGTGTTTGCACAGGAGCTGCAAGCCCGTCTTTCCTGTCTTTGTCTATCCTGGCCCCTTCCCCCCAAATGCTTTCATCGGATGCTGGAGGGACCTAAGGACCTGCAGGTTCCCGCACCCACCTCCTAAAGCAAACAGTCCTTCCCTTCTCTGACATTCCTGGAGCCGCGCATCCTTGGAGGAGTTTTACCCCAGGGGGTTCTGATTCCCTGCGAAAAGATGTGTCTGGCAGCCGGCGGGGAACTGTCTTCTCTGCCCCCTCTTTGGGCGCTGAGAAGCTTTTTCTGAGAAACAGCACCTCCTCCTGGTGGGAGAATCCTAAATTCCACCCTCCCACCCAGGTTTCTCTGAGCAGCTGCTAGATGAACCCCACTTCTCTGGTCTAGACACCAGCATCTAACGAGCCTTGGAACGGGCCCTGTTTGCTAGCTAGAGAGCGAAGGAACCAGGAAAGAAGGCAAATGTCAGGAAACGAATCTCAGCACGCAAAGAAACTTCCTTCGCTCTTCATTTGCACTGTCTGTGCCTTTGCGACCCCTTGAGGCCTAGCCCGACTAGCTCAGTCAGTAGAGCATGAGACTCTTAATCTCAGGGTCGTGGGTTCGAGCCCCACGTTGGGCGTTTGATCTTGCACTCTTCGACATCACTCTCTCCCTTAGAGTCTCAGAGCATAACAGAATCCACTCTTTGTCCTCTCAACCAGCTGAGGTGGTCTCGGACCTTTAGTACATCATGAAGACAAGACACATTGACAATTCCATGGTCCTAAGAGAGTTGATTCTCTTCTAGCCCAGCCAAGAGAGGGAAAAAATAACCTTTCAGAAGCTGATTGCCCCCCACCCCCTGAGCAGCCATCTAGAGCTTCTCTACTTATTTCTATATCTTCGCCAGCGCTCAGTAGTTGAGATAACTGCTTCTTTCTCAAATCCTCCACCAGCCCTCTTCATTGGGATGGAGATTGCTTAAGGCTGACGATTCCACCACATCTTATTAATCCCTCGTACATTTCTGTAAGCTCATGGAGAGTAAAACAAGATAGCAATAAAACTGTTTTAAAAAAAAAAGACGTGGCCTCAATGTATAACAATACTGGAAATTGTTTTAATATGTTTTCTGTTTCTTTTTCATATCAGTGCTAAAAATAGGAAGGGAACCGTAAGGAAACGAAGAGCTCAGAGCTTGTGTTAACCTCCTTTGAAGACGAACGAATGGCCTCAGTTGGACAGAAAGTAGGCCTAGAAAGTTATGCCCAACCCCCCAAATGTCATCTCCCTGGTGGTCTAGTGGTTAGGATTTGGCGCTTTCACCGCCACGGCCCGGGTTCGATTCCTGGTCAGGGAGTTACCCTCTTCAACCAAAGTCTACCTTGCCTTCCTCGCTTGGAGTTCAACCAGAAGAATGCAACTTCCTGGCCTCCTTCAGAATGCTTGGAAACTCTTTGGAGGCCATGGGGAAAGCAAAGCTTACAACTACTACAATATGGCTATCTGCCCCTTAAAGCCCAGCCTCTGCACCCTTTTACACAAATACACTTACTAGTGCAAACAATTTAGTTTTTCCTTCTTACCGAGCCTAACCTAAATTAGAACAACATTACACTTTGACCCAAGATCTTTTTCTTTTCTTTTCACTTTTCTTGGTGAAACCAAACCAAACCAAACAATCATTTTGGGTCCACCAAAATATTTCACTAAATATAATATTCATCCAAAAACCTTTCACCCAGCGCTATATACAAGTTGTGGAAGCCAATTAATAATTAACAAGGATTTGAAGAGATCTTAATGAATGTTAGTTAGTTAGCATGATTTAGGCTAGCTGTGACCCTAATGATGTGAGATTTGTAGAAGCAAGATAATGTAAGACAGAGTGAACTGTGTGAAAGTTATTACGACCTTGCAATATGCAGTCTTGTTTTTCTTAGGAGTGAGACAAATAAGATAGCAGAAAAGCTTATGTATAAACAAAATGTATTTGTTGCTTTTTACCGTCTGTATTATTGCTAGAAATTGTCTGTAACAAAGGTATAAAGGCTTGATGTAATTGTTTACCAGTTGAGAGACCTGTCCGGGACTGGGGTGACCCTGTGTCCTATGGCACTCTCTCCCTCCATTGTAATTACTGGAGAAATAATAAAGTATTTGATTTTGCTGCACCCAAACAAAAAGCGAGAACTAAGTTTTTCTCCGACAATTTGGGGGCTCGTCCAGGATGGCAACGCCCACGGACCCACAGACGGCTACTACGGATCATTCCCCTTCGAACCCCATGGCGCCACATGAGAGGTATGAGACCTTTTGAAATCTCTATTGGGGTTTCGGAGTAGGACTGTCCGTGAGGACGTCTGTCTCTGTTGGGCTCACGCCATCTGAACTTATTGACTGTGCAGCAGGATCAAATGCAAAGTGGTATTGGGGAGAGGCCCCAATAAGGTTAGTTTATAGCAGTACTGGGAACTGCTGAGTTGGCCAAGGTAAATGCATAGGTAAATGCATAAGGTAATGCATAGGTAAATGCATTAGAATGCACCAGTGCTGAGGGGTTTTTACCACCTCAAGAGGGGTTGTCATACCGCCTCATGGTATTGGTCCGGACCAGGTAAAGATGCATCGTGGTTAAAAAAAAATAATAATAAATAAATAAAAATTTAAAAGATAAAAAGGTTAAAAAAGGGTTAAAAAAAAAAGAGGCCTTGGTGTGTGTGCGTGTGTACACCAGTGTGAGTGATCGTTATCGGAAGACGCCCAGAGTACCCTGTGAAGCGGAAGCTCATGATCAGGACTGCTCTAACGCAAGCCCGGTAACTAGTGGATCTTTAGGAGATCCGACCCACGGTGGGCTGACTCAGCCTGGCATAGTCCGGCGAGGAAGCTGCCTGGGTCTAGGAGTGTGTGAACCCATCTTCCCTCCCCTTTCCCTTCTGTGTGGGCTACTGACAATCTGATCATCTCACTGGATGCAATTAGAGTAAGCGGCGCCGTCTCCCAGAGACTAGCCGACGCTCTTTGCTGAAGGGAGGTGTAGGAGAGTCGTAATCTTCCTTGTGAGTCTCTCCTGTGAGAGTACCCTGTAGGGAGAGATCCTTAGTTTCTGAGCCGCTGGCGCGGACAGGGCACCCTCTCTGTGTGTGTAAGTGGAAAATGGGTAAGGGACAGTCTAAATATTCCACCTTACCCCCTAAGGGTACCCCAGCATATTACATGTACGTACATTATGGTCCTAAAACCTGCAGGTATTTAGCGAATTGGAATCTTCACACGCGTGAAAATTCATTTAAACCAGGGGTCTCAAACTCAAATGACCCCGAGGGCCGGATGAGGACTAGTGCATTGGCCCGAGGGCCGCATCACTGACACGCCCCCTTGCTGCCCCTGGCCCCACCCCCAATCCACCCCTTCCATGAGGCCCCGCCCCTGCCCTGTCTCTTCTCCACCTCCTCCCCTAAGCGCGCGGCTCCCCGCTCCTCCCCCCTCCCTCCTGGAAAGTGCTAAGCGCCACCAACAGCTGTTTGGCGGCTTGGCGGCGGGAAGCGCCTGGAGGTAGGCAGAAAAAAAAATGAAGAGTAATATAGTAGTATAGTATTAAAATATAGTATGCTATTAAAAGTCAATTTATTAACTTTGTTATTAACGTCTTTAACTGTAATGTGAAACGTCAGTGCTAATTTTGACAGTCATTTCATTTTTGGCCACTTAGCTGGCAGCGTTTTGCATCAACCAGAGCATCAATATTAGGTTTGATATCCTGAGACGAAACCAATCTTATTGTTGCTTGCAAATGTTCATCAGTGAGCCTTGACCTTAACACAGATTTGTTAATCTTCATGGAAGAGAAAAACTGTTCACATATATATGTACTTCCAAACATTGCCATTATCCTTGCAGAAGCAGAGAATAACATGGGAAATCTTTCTTGTGAAAGAAACCTGTAGAATTCTGGAATTCCAACATCTGTATACTTCTGCTTCAAAATCGTGTCACACTGAAGCTCCACTAACTCCATCTGCATTTCCTCTGCAACATTGTCAATTTCAACAGCAAATGGTGTGGAAAAAAGTTGAAAATGTGGTTCAAGTGCCTTGAAATCTTTAAACTGCACATCAAACTGTTTGTGTAAGTTAGAAATGATCTCTGCATATTCTTTCAAGGATTTGGGTTCAACTTTTCCTAAGGAATTCAGAGTTGAGAAATGGACCAAATTGCCAGCAGTCAGCTGTTTCCCCCATAAACTAAGCTTGACTTTGAATGACTTAATACTGTCATACATCTGTGTTATCACCTGTTTTCTACCCTGAAGTTTCAAGTTCAGTGCATTCAGGTGATCAGTTACATCTGTTAGAAAAGCAAGGTTGCAGATAAAAGTGGAATCAGCAAGCTGTGGAACCTCCTTGTTTTTCATTTTCATGAAGGAATCAATCTCCTCTTTAAGTGCAAAAAAAACGCTTCAAAACATTTCCACGACTCAGCCATCTAACTTGAGTGTGATACAGAACTTCCCCATATTCACTGTCCATACTTGCTAGAAAAGAAGTGAACTGTCTGTGATTCAGCCCTCGTGCACGTATAAAATTAACAGTTTTAACAACTACATCCATAACTTCTTTCATATGTAGACTTTTACTACACAGGGCTTCTTGGTGCAAAATACAATGTATACTGGTGAAGCTAATTCCTGGTATATTGAGGCTGTTCAGTTTGGTCTTCAATAATCCAACCACACCAATGTTTTCAGAGCACATTGATGGCGCACCGTCCGTAGCCAAAGATACGAGTTTGTTCCATGGCAGCGCAGCTTTTTCAATGCACTCTTCCAATCCTTGAAATATGTCACGTCCCGTTGTGGTACCCTTCAGTGGCATTAAGTCTAGCAATTCTTCAGTTATATTCAAATTGCAGTCCACACCTCTAATGAACACTGCACACTGTGCGGTATCTGATACATCTGTACTCTCATCAAGAGCAATTGAAAATACTTCAAAGTCTTTTGCCATTTGAATCAATTGTTTTTGCACATTATCAGCTAAATCCGTTATCCTGCAGGCAACTGTATTTGCAGACAAGCTTATGCCTTCAAAAACTTTCTTCCTATCAGGACATAAAATTTCACTGGCCTTCATAAGACATTCTTTTCTGAATAAGCCTTCTGTAAAAGGTCGCGATGATTTAGCTATCATTTCGCGTATCACAAAACTTGCTCTTACTGAATCTTCGCTAGACTTGTTAATCCCTGAAAATAAATTTCCTTGCTTGGCAAGTGCTGCTTTAAGTTGCTGAACTTTTTCCTCTTGGATTTTTCCGGTGAATGCATCATATTTTTCACGGTGCATCGTGTCATAGTGCCGACGCACGTTATACTCCTTGGGAACAGCAATCGTTTGCTGACAAATAAGGCATTGAATTTTATCTTTTACCTCTGTGAAAAAATATAAATTCTCCCATTTGTCTTGGAAAACTCTCTTTTCTTCCATGAGTGTTCTTTTTTTTTGACGAAGTCATTTCCAAGCAGTTTTAATAAATATATACACTCAGTAATGCACCTCACTCAAAGGACAAAACACGCACTTAGATTTACTGCCTAAGGCTCTGGGAGGGAGTTTGGGTGGGGGAGGGGGTCTGGAGTGGAGGCTCTGTGCTCGGTGCAGGCTCCAGGCTGCGGCAGGGGGTGGGGGTGCAGGCTTTGGGATGGAGTTTGGGGATAGGAGGGGGTGCAGGGGTGAGGGCTGTGGGGCTGAGGGTGAGGGGTTTGAGGCATTGGAGAGGCTCGGGGCATTGGAGAGTCTCAGGACTAGGGGGGAAGGGCAGCGTGCCCTGGCCTAGTGCAGGGGGGCGCTAGGACCCTGCGGCAGCAGGTGATGCCGGAAGCCGGCATAGCGGAGGAGTGGAGTCAGCGTGAGCTCCGGGGCGGTGAGGGGGCAGCAAGTGGGGGCCGGGAGACACTGGGGGGAGGCACGTGGGGGCGGCAGGTGGGGCCAGGGGAGAGACCCGGCCCCAAACATTGGGGAGCAGCGCGCGGGGAGCTTAGGCACAGAAAATAACTCGGGGAGGGGGGCGGGGGTGAGGGGAGTTTGGTGGCGACAGGAAATAACTGGGGGAGCTCCGCGGGCCGCAGGGAAGAGCTCCGCGGGCCGCATGTTTGAGACCCCTGATTTAAACAATGCCCATTAGAAGGTACCTTCAATCTGGATAAGATCATATATCTCAGAGGAGCTTTTAATCACCAAAGAAAAGCCTCTGACACAGTGTGAGCAATTTGTCTAGGAACGGGTTAATTTGAAATTCACCTTAGCCCTGAGATAAAGGAGAAGTTGTTTTATGTTCAAGGTCAAGAATCAGTGCGGACTATGCTAAGTGCAAAGAAAAACTGCTTTCAGCCCCAGCTGCTTGTGGAAAATAGAGACAGAGGCAAACCAAAGGCAGTACAAGTTACAGAATTGGAATTATATTTGCAAAGCTTAACTTTCCAGTGAGACATGTGTGAGTATTAAAGTGGCTTAAGGCTTGGGGCATTCATATTTTTCCTGTGTGAGGTGGGAGCATTCCCAACACTCTCCATTGTTGTTTTATTATTTTAAATGAAGCTTTAAAATTTGATTATATGCTCTGTCAGTCTGATCACCTGACATGAGGGATAAATTAGTAACAGGAATTTGTCATAGTTTGGTGAGCAATTATGTATGGGGGAGCCCTGCAGAATTTCCACCATCTATCTGTTTTACCCTTGTTATTTTATGTTTGCTTTGTTTGGTATTGTTGGTGTTATATGATAAGGATTGCATGATTATAGGTGAGCCCTAATAGAATAAGGAAACACTATTTAGTTTTGGTTCTGTTCTGTTTAACCGGTTACTGTTGTTTTTCTGCTCTGTTCATTTGGGCGTTGGGTGTGTGAGCGGAACTGAACTTCTCGTTCGTAATTCCTCAGAGTGGAAGCCATGTGTGCGATGAAGCTCTGAGGTTGTATTGAGATCTTTCTGTCCCACCCCCTGTAACGGACAATGTAATAGAAGTAGAAAAATCTGGCTTAGACTGTAATTCTCTCTATTCTCTGTGTAATTTTCTTTTCTGTTTAAGTGTCAGCATACAAATGGGTGGGTCTCTGGGTAGACCCCCTAAAGTGGTTTGGATTATGTGTTAAGTAAATGGCCTTTACCCAATGGCCATGTATTTTTGCCCAGGTAGCAACCCTTACTAGGGAGGACTCGGGTAGTCTTGTGAGTAGAAATGTTTTGGGGTATAGACCAGAAGGGTGGGGGCTAGTTGAGAAGCTCACCATCCTAGCTAAACTGGTAGAGGAGCAAATTAGTGCCCCTGGAAGGGACGGTTCCGCGAGAAAAAGCAGAATCGGGCCCAGGTGGGCAGGCAACAGACAAAGAGATTGGAAAACAGGTTGGAAACTTTTGAGGGTGTAGTGGAAAGAAGGAGTAAGTGAATATAAGCATGAGGATTTCAAATACTCAGGAGGATATTTGGAATGGTGATTTGAGTTGATAAAAGTGACTGTTGGGAGACAAGCAAGTGATTTTTAAGGAAAGTGAAAAGTTGACTCTGTAGTTGCTGGAGGAAACAGCGGTTGAACTTTGTAAAGATGCTAAAGAAAAGTTTTTGGTGTCTTTGAAATGTTTGTGGATAAATTCAGGCAAAGAAATTATTAGATTGCAATCGTTTGGCTATGAACAATTTTGTTAAATCAGTTGAAGAATGTATACAGTGCTATGTAATGAAAATTTTATTAGGCTCTAAAGGCACTATAAGTGGTGATGTTTTCTTTCAGTGTTTAAACGCAGGAGTTAAAAGTCAAAAAAAAGCAAGCCAGAAAGCATCTGTGTTAATGCAAATTAACTAACTGATAAGGTAGAGGCCGCTGAACCAGGGCTGTCTAAGAAACACATACGAGAAAATATGGGGTAATTCCTCTGTTTTGCCTAGAATCAGCAAGAGTATTTGTATATTTTAAGTATTTAACTGCCCAGAAGGGGTGGACCTCTGTTTTTGTCTTTCGGATAATCAAAGAAAACTAATGCCAGCTGCACAGCATTCAACGTACCATGATTTACTGGCACAGTCACAAAATTATGTTGTGTGTTCTATGTTCTGTCTTGTGGTGTTTGTCTCGTGGCCAGAATTGTTGTGTTTAATATTTTCATGAGATGGTCTGATTTGAACTCAAGCGGAAGTGTTGGATTGAAATGCAGATACTTGTTTTGTTCAACTTAGAATACAAAGTGTTTGGTTACATCAAACAAATGTGATATACTAAAGTCTAATACATTTTCTTAAGTACGAGAAGGAAACTACATTGGCCGAATCTTTTAATTGAGAATTGTTGTTAAAATTTGCATACTGACAGTCTTTGGAAGCAAGGACATGAAAAGTTAACCCACTCCCCATATTGTACAAGGGATCCTTTGGCTACCTCAGACTTTTAGCCAGAGGGCTGGGGATGGTGGAACGCTATTGGACTAGAGGTTATATTAAGTGAACTTCTCAAAGTGGGTGTGCTTGTTCTGGCTTGTTGTTCCAAAGTTTTGTAATAAGGTTATTTTAGTGAAAGGGTATATGTGGCATACATTGAATAATAAGACTAATGTACTGTATAACAGTAATGTTTATGTGTTCATGGTATAAAAGAAGGTGTATAATTAAAGAGTAAAAGTTTCCTTTGTAGGTTAAATGAAAAAAAAAAAAGCCATGGAGGAAGAAAAAGAGAATAGGTAACATGCGCTGGCCCCAGTCAAGGACACCGCTCACGGCTAAGACTTGGCTGACTACCAAGGAAAGGGGGGGATGGTTGCTGCAGTTAAACGAGATTGGTGTGCAGCGGGCAGCCCACCCTCCTCCTTGGGGACCTTTTGTAAATATTCAGATTGATTTTATTTCAATGTCTAAATGTTGTGGTTATGGATATGTATTAGTTTTAGTTGATGTATTTACCAATTGGGTTGAAGCTTTTCCCTGCAGGAAAGCAGATGCCAGGACTGTTGTGAAACTTCTGCTTAAGGATTTTGTACCACGTTTTGGCATCCCTGTGAGTATCAACAGTGATCGTGGAACTCACTTTACTGGACAGATTGTAAAGGAGTTATGTGCAGCTTTGCAGATCCAACGAAACCTTCACTGCCCTCATCACCCACAATCTGCTGGGACAGTGGAACGCCAGAACGGGATTTTAAAACATAAACTGGCCAAGATTTGTGCTGAAACAAACTTAAAGTGGCCGGATGCCCTTCCTTTGGCACTGATGAGTATGAGAGCCATTCCCAATCGAACGACTGGACTCAGCCCTCATGAAATTTTTACAGGACACCCAATGCTGACTACCAACTGCACCCCCACTAACCCCAGCTCAGATGGACATTCATTTGATGGATGACATAATGCTTAAGTATTGTCAGACACTAATGAAATATGTTAAGTCTTTTATACACAGGTGAAGGAAGCACTAACGAAGGATCCTGTGCAACCTTGCCACTCGTTGGAACCAGGAGACTGGGTCTACATAAAGATCCATCAACGAAAGACTGCTTTGGCTCCATGCTGGAAAGGCCCTTTCCAAGTCCTGTTGACTACCAACACTGCTGTGCAGTGCCAAAGACTGACTGCTTGGACCCAGGATTCTCACTGCAAAAAGACCCCTCCACATCAGAAGAATTTTCCTACTGATAATTAGCCTATTCTTTCTTCTAGTTCCACTGTGCTTCTGGACAGCAGGAAAAAGGACAAGGTGACGTGCTCGTAACCTCTCCCTTGTCCACTGACAGACCTACTGTGCCTTGGAACTTTTCTAGAAAAAGCAAAACCATTACAGGGTGATGTCCTGGTAATCTCCCCTGTAGGATGCTGAACCACGACTGCTTCAGGAAAGAAGAAGAAACACTCACTCCACTGACATTGCCAAAGTCCAGGAATTCCTGACTAAAAAGGACATTAAGAACTGACCCTGGTGAAGAAACAAAGAATTACACACTGGCAGGAAGAAATTTGTGGGACCCATGCTTGGGAATGTGGTAGTAATTGGATTTTGGGGTTTATTCTACAGGCTGCGCCCTGTGTTCTGGATAAATCCTTCAGTATGTATTGCCCTCCCTAATTGGATTTTAAATGACATTGCCCTTATCCAGTTTTCAAATCACTTCTACATACCCAGATTGCTCACAAGGGGCTGCCATTAGATTAGCACAACAAACAGCCTGGGTTATTTCCTCTGGACATAAAGGGAATTGACCAGATCCCTGTGGGCTGGGGCCAATAGTGTAGTAGCCATTTGGACTATTCTTAAAGGCCAAGAACATGATAAGAAATTGGGCCAACTAGAAAAGGCCACTAGTCTTATTCTTGACACTCAGCTATTTTAAGTACAGGCTGGAGTTGGTGAGTTACATGTCATTTCCACCCTTAGTTCTATGACCCAGAAGTTACTGACAGAGATGGTATTGAATATCACTGAGGCTGGGAAGGCATTGCAGTGGGATCTAGACCAGACTTGGCCCACTGCCCTTACAGACACATCAGGAGTACCATCTGATCTGTGGTCATGGAAACATACTTGGACACTTTCTGGATGGCAGTGTGAACATTTACAGTGCTCCTCCAAGCATATGGACCAGTTAGGATGGGTGTGGGCTCCCACATACCGAATCCTGCTGGGTCCATGGGGAGGATGCATGTGGGACTGTAATTATTTACCGAGACATCTGGGAAATTAGACCACCTGGTATACCTAACTGATTTCTAGACAGTACCCCTAGAATAACACCTGACATTTTGGATAAGAATAGAGAGTCAATGGACATTTTGGCCGTTAGAACCACCACAGCTCAGTGTATCTATAAACTGAAGCCAGGGGAAGTTGTCACTGTTTATGACAATATTTGCTGGGAGGGTAGAGGTCAAGGAACTACCCTGACAGGACGCCCACTTTTTCAAGCTAATGATAGCTGTGTGTACGTTAATGCCACCACATTACAAGATATACATATTAATCTTACCACTGCTGCAGGCAATCATATCATTTACTGGCCTGCAGATAGAATGTTGCAAATAGCTCTTAGATTTCAGGTATATTTTAATTGGACTAGAGTAGTGCCTGATCGGTTTCAAAATTTGCTTTCATTGTAACCAGAGGTTTAAAGAATCTCTGAATTGCAAGGGCAAATTCACATGCGTCAGAATATATATCAAGCTGAAAAGAATGCCTTTCATACAGCTTATAGAGTGTTTACTTTATGTACTAAGTATGATGTTTTGTGCTTTGTAAGCAAAATTGTACAACAGCCCCATTATATTATTCCTATGGGAATGTTATTGTTTGTAGTGTTGTTAGTTAGCTTAGGATTATGTTATTGTTGTTGTTGAAAAAAACGTAATAATAGCAATACCTTTCATGTTCATGCTAATCATGCTTTGTCATTACATCCAATCAAAACCCCTAAGGTTGAAACATCTGATGTAGAATCTGAAATCCACGAATTAATGCAAATAGAGATTTGAAAATATTTGTTGTACTAGAAGTACAAAAGCGGGGAGTGTGGAAGCAGGGAAAGAATTAATAAGGATTTGAAGGGGATTTTAATGCATGTCAGTCAGTTAGCAAGAGTCAGGCCATACTGTAACCCTAATGACGTGAGACTTGTAGAAGCAAGGATAGTGCGAGGCGAGAGGACAAGAACTGTGTACAAAGTTATTACGACCTTGCAACAGTCTAACCAAATATGCAGGCTTGCTCTTTTTTGGAGTGAGACAAATAAGATAGCAGAAAGGCTTATTATAAACAAAATGTATTTGTTGCTTTTTACCGTCTGTATTATTGCTAGAAATTGTCTGTAACAAAGGTATAAATGCTTGCTGTAATTGTTTACCAGTTGAGAGACCTGTCCGGGACTGGGGCGACCCTGTGTCCTATGGCACTTTCTCCCACCATTGTAATTACTGGAGAAATAATAAAGTATTTGATTTTGCTGCACCCAAACAAAAAGCGAGAACTGAGTTTTTCTCCGACAGGGTAGAAGAGAAAGCAAGTGAAGCTGACTTCGAGTGGTGGTGCCCCTGGGCGGAGTGGTCCTCCTGCTCCTTCCTGTCGGAGGGGTGGGCTTGGGGGGTCTGGCTGTGGGCGGTGGGAGGATGGTGTCCAGAGAAGTCCCAAAGGTCACCCTGCGCCGGCGGAGTGTGAAGCCTCTCCCCTAGGTTGGGGTGCCGAGTATTAAGCCTTCCTCTGTGGCTTGGGCTGGGGAGCGTGATCCGGCGTCGGGTACATTTGGGTGGAGCTGGCGTCCGGCAAGAATTCGGGCCATCAGGTCAACCCCCTGTGGACAATGGGGGCGAGCCGGCAGGCCTGCGATTTTGGCTTCGCGGGCGGGCAGCTCAAGCCTGGCCTCCTATGAGCCTGGAAGGCAGCCGGCCGGGCTCACCCGTCTCCAAGTTCCTTTCAGGCAGCAGGTGGAGCGAGGAGGCCAGGGAGGGGAGCCCAAGGAGGTGTCAGGAGCTTGGTCCTGCCCGGCACCTGCGCCCAGCAGGGCTCTTGCCCGCTCCCGGCCCACCTGGTTTTGGCCTCTGCCACCCCTAGCATTCAGCCAAAAGAGCAGAAGCCACCCTTTCCCTCCCAGAGTGCCCAGCATAGGGCTTGAACCCATGACCTTGGTGTTGTTAGCACCACACTCTAACCAGCTGAGCTAGCCGGCCAACAGCAAGACCTGCCTTGCCTGACCCTTTTGGAAGGAGTCACTGGCTGGCGCGGGGAACGATGTGGCCTCCGTTATCGAATGGATGGATCGAGACGTCCCCTGCCAAGGTAGGGGAATTAGCTCAATTGGTAGAGCGCTCGCTTTGCATGCGAGAGGCAGTGGGATCAATGCCTGCATTCTCCAGCAGCAAGGCAGCCCCGGGACCTTCTCTTGCCCTTCTTTTAGAAGCCATGGACAGTCAGCCGGCTCAGCTCCTCCAGTGGCCTCCATCCCTCTCCCCGCTTGGCCTCCCAAAAAGCCAGCCCTTGCGGAGCACAAAGCTCTTCCTCCCCGGCCCTTCTCCCCCTTGCGCTGACTGGGAGGCTGGAGACAGCTGGGGGAAGTTAGCTCAAATGGAAGAGCATGGGAGTAGTAGTCAGACCCAGACACACATTCTCCAGCCTGCTCTGCTCTGCTTTGCTCTGCTGGGCTGGGCTCTAGTGGGGGACCTGCACCTTTCTTTCTGAGCTCTCACTGGAGCACAATCCCTTTCCTCCTCCCTCCCTGCTAGTCTACGCCAAGCTCATTGGCCGGGAGGGAGAGCCACTCAAATACAGAATTACTCACATCCCAGGGGTCCATGAAGGGAATGAGGAGATGGGCGGGGTGGCACGTGATACCAGCTCAGCTGAGACCGTGAGACCTCGCAGCCTCCTGATCTCAGGCAGCATGGCAGCCGTGGAGTAGAGCAGAGCACGCAGACAGCTTGGAGACAGCCAAAGCGGGGAAGGGCTGCGTTGGTCTGGAAGAGGGAGTCGGTGGCTGTCTATCCTGGCAGAGGCAGGGTCGTTTTGCTGTATGCTGGGCCGGGGGCCAGGGAGACTGCTAGAGTTGCTGAGCTGGGCCTTCTCCTGGCTTTGCTTGGGTTAGAGGAAAGTGGTGAAGATAGGAACGGCCCTCCTGGGTGAGACCGATGGTCCAGCTAGGCCACTATCCCGTCTTCTGACAGTAACCGATGCCAGGCGCTTCAGAGGCAATGGCCAGAGCAGGCAATCGTCAAGTGATCTATCCCTGCGTTGTCTTCTGAAGTTTGGTGCTTGTTTCAGGGGCTAACTCTCAGCCCAGACACACTGCAGGGAGGGAGCGTTGGTGTTTGTGCCGAGGAGCGTGGCTGGGACTCGGACCCCCTTCCCCAGCTCTGGTTAGCGCCCCGCCCCCATTTCAGGCTGTGTTCTGCTTAAGGCCACAGAGCCCTTGCCGTTTTTTGCCCGGTGCCTGAGAGTCAGGCCAGCTGCAGGGAATTAGCTCAAGTGGCAGAGCTCTCACCTTGCATGCGAGAGGTAGTGGGGGGCGATGCCCGCATTCTCCGACTAAGGGCTCCTGATGAGCATGGTGGACGGGAGAGTCGGCCATCTGACTTTTGGCTTTGCTGCCCGTAGCGGTACGGCCGAAAATTCAAAAGCCATCCTCCCCAGGCCCACAGCCACCCAGGGGCTCCTCTGCACCATCTTGCCTGAGCCGCTGGAAGTGGAGCCTGGAACTGAGCTGATGCGCTGAGGGTTATTTGCACTGCGCGCTTCACATGGAGGTTAAAACACGGGGCACAGATCTTTGTGCACAACCCTTGTCCTAAGGAATGGGGGTGGGGGCTGCATAAAGAGAGACTGGCTCTCCCTGGCGGGGCTGCAGCGGCTCTTCACAGGGGCAGTCCCACTGCCCAATTGGTACCAGAGTTTTGAAAGCCTCCTTTCCTGGCCTGGCTCCCCTCTCTTTAGGGGGAACTGGTGGCCCCAAACTTCCCAGAAACCATCATAGCGAGGCCAACCTGAGCACAGACACCTGCTCAGCACCCCGGGGTGCAGCCCTGAACTCCGGCAATCAGCTACGCTCAGCTGCCCACCCAACAAGCGTTACACGCAGGAGCCTTCATGCCCCGCGTGTTCAGGTCCCTCCCAGCGCCAGCTTTAAACTCCGCTGCTCAGTTCTAAGCTTTGGCCACACGGGGGCAGCCTGGATCTCAGCCAACGCCTCCGGTTCCTGGTTGCGTTTCCCGCTCCTCGTGGCAGGTTCACACCCCGCAGGCAGATCTCTGAATCGGAGCCGAACCGTTCCCCAAATCCAGCGCTTTAGCAGCAGCTTTGATAGGAAAGCGCTGACGTCCCCAAGTAAAGTAAGAGCCAGAGCGCTGTGTCCAGGATCTTCTATTGGGCCCCTCACCGTGGTGTCTGTCAGGCGCAAGGAGAAACCAGGGAAATGTTTTCATGGCGTTTAAGGGCAGAAGGGGCCATTAGCTCAGCTAGTCTGACCCCTGAATAACACAGAATTACACCATGACACACATTGATCCCACAGACCTTAGATAGATCAAAGCGTTTCAGCTCAGGAAGGAGGCTAAACTGGGTACCAGAGGCAGCGAACAAGGGGCCCCCAAGGCAATGGCAGGGAGCTGACGAGGTGAAATATGCCCAGATGATCCCAGCAGGCGACCCACCCCCATGCCACAGAGGTGGGAGTCCCTGATCCTCCTGCCCTTATGAATCTCTGGTGGTAAGTGGGTCCCCCCAGTTCCCCAGATAAGAATCCTCCATGTGATTTCCCTGGCTTCACCTCCAAATAAGAACATTGTGTGGAGGGAGTGGGAGGAAGGTTGTCTGGCAGATCTGTAAAGGGGGACTGTGTCTCCCTGTCTGGCCCAGGCTCCTGGGAGGAAGTGATCTCAGTGTGTCTGGCTGTCTCCATTCCTCCCACCCATAAGAATCCCTGGTGTGTGGGTGCACCCTAGACCATTAAGGATCTTTGGGGGGTGGGTGTCTCTCTCCCCCTAGTCAGGATCTCTGGGACGTGCCTGTATAAAAAGAGACTTTGACGCACCCAGGCTGGGCTGCCATCATGGAACAGACCAGGTCCTTCTGTGGAGGGTTTGCGTTCCTCCAAGGCCGTGATCTCAGTGTGTGTGGGTGTCCCTGTCCCTTCAACCCTTAACAATCTCTGGTGCGTGGGTGCGCTGGGCCCCATTACAATCCCCTCTGTCTTACCCCCCCATGAGGGATCCGGTGGCTGTGGGTGTTCTCCCCAGCTACTGGGGGTGTTCTCCCCAGCTACTGGGGGTGTCTGGTGCCCCTGTCCCTCCTGGTTAATAGTGGAGTGTGTGGGTGCCCCCCCCGCCCGTTAAGGATCCGTGTTGTGTGGATGCCCCTGTTCTTCTCATTAAGAATGGTGCAACGGAGCATATGGGTGTGTCCCCCACCCCATGAACTAGCTCCCATGTATGGTTCCCCTGCCCCCATCCAGGCTCTGTGGTGTGTGGGTGTCTCTGTTCCCCTTTTCAAGATCCGTGTGCAGGGGGCGTCCCTCCCCCCAAGTCAAAATCCCCAGCATGTGGGTGCTCCCATCCCCCCTCCAGGCTCTGCGGGGGGGCGGGGTCTTAAAAGAGACTGTGTCTCACTGTCTTGCCCAGTCTACGCTGCAGGGGCTACTCACAGGCACAACCCCACTACTGATCAGCACGGGAGTTTTGACCTGCTCTGTTTCTGACCTGGGCCGGTTCACCCCTCCTTAGGCAACCTGGAGACCCTGAGCTTCCCAGGGATCACCCTATTGATGCCGAGCTTAGTGCGGACACTCAATCGGCACAACCCCCTGCAGCCCAGAACTCCTGAGCTCAAGCGATCCGCCGGCTTCAGCCTCCCCAGGAGCTGGGATCAAAGGCACCAGCCAGGGAGCCCGGCTTATTTTGCTGTCTGGCAGCTGGAGCTTTAAACTCTGCTTGTGAGCTCTGTGCCTTGGTCAGATGGGGACAGCCTGGAACTGGGAAATGCTCCTGGTTCCCCCGCCCCCGTCTCATGTCAGGGTGCAGGCGCCGCTGTCCTTCCAGGTAAGATCCCGGATGTTTCGGTGCCCCCCATCCCCCATCCAGGAGCCCAGGTGTCCGGGTACCTCTGCCCCCCATACAGAATCCTGGATGTGTGGGTGTCTGTCCCTCTGCAGAGGATCCCGGAGTGTGGATGCCCTTGTCCCTCTCTAGAAGATCCTGGGTGTGTGGGTGCCACTCTCCCCCCCCAGAAGATCTCTGGTGGGTAGGTCCCCAGGGTGTGAGCGCTCCCATCCCCCGATACAGGCTGGGGGAGGGGGGGCGGGTATAACTGGCTCTCCCTGTCCTGCCCAGGCGGTGCTACAGCAGCTGTTCACAGGGGCAGCAACCCCACTGTCACCCTGCAGCTTTAACCTGCTCCAGGGGTGACCTGCTTCACCCTCCTGTGGGAGCCCGGGGACCCCGAACTTCCCAGAATCACCTGATTGATGCCGAGCTTAGCACAGACACCGGCTCAGCCTGGCAGGGTGCAGCCCTGACCCCTGACAACCAGCTTCCCTCCACCTCCTGCGTGAGGATCCCACGCGAGAGGCTTCGTGCCCCACGTGTCCAGCCAGGTCCGTTCCAGCTCCAGCTTTCAACTCTGCTTGTGAGCTCCCATCTCCGGCCACACGGGGGCAGCACTAATGGCCTCATCTAAATTTGACCTTTCAGACCGCAGATTATAACCCAGCGGGCAGATTATAGCCCAGGAAGCCAAATCCTTCCCCAAACTGACAGCTGAAGCAGAAGATCCCCTTGGAAAGATCAGGAATTTTGCCTTTAAAAACAAGGAAAATGTGCATTGTTCTCTTCTGTCTACAGCAAGAGATTGAAGAAACTCAATTGATTTCATTGACTGGAGGTTAAGAGGGGATTTAGTCACTGATTTTAAATACACTGTTTTAAAAATTCCCAGAGGGGGGAATATCTGATTTTAAAGGGTTCTTTAATTCACCAGACAAAGGTTGAACACGACCCCCTTGGTTTGCAGTCAATGTCACAAAACGCCAACTGGAAATTACCATTTTTTAACCGTGAGGCTAATTATCTAGTGGAACAAGCTTCGCAAGGGACGTGGTTAAATCCCCATCATTGCCCTGTGTAAATGAAGACCGCAGCTCTTGCTGCAAGACACCTGGTGTGTGGGTGTCCCTGTTCCCCCTTCAGAACCTCTGGTACATGGTGCTTCCCTCCTCCCAGTTCAAGATCCCCATCATGTGGGTGCTCCCATCCAGGATCTCTGGTGGGTGTCTCTGCCCCCCATACAGAATCCTGGGTGTGTGGGTGTCCGTCCATCTGCAGAGGATCCCGGAGTGTGGATGCCCTTGTCCCCCCCCACAAGATCCTGGGTGGGTAGGTGCCACTCTCCCCCCCAGTAGATCTCTGGTGGGTGGGTCCCCAGGGTGTGAGTGCTCCCATCCCCCGATACAGGCTGGGGGGGGGGTATAACTGGCTCTCCCTGTCCTGCCCAGGCGGTGCTACAGCAGCTGTTCACAGGGGCAGCAACCCCACTGTCACCCTGCAGCTTTAACCTGCTCCAGGGGTGACCCATGCGGGTTGGGAGTGAGGGGCACCAGCAGAGCTGCGAGTCTGGAGGTCAGGACTGGGATAGTAGGGGCTGCGGGTCGGGAGTGAGGGGCACTGGCAGCGCAGTAACTGGGGAGCTCAGCGGGAAATCCAGGGGGCTGCGGGTCGGGAGTGAGGGGCACCGGTAGAGCTCAAGGAATCCCAGGGGTCTGTGGGTCAGGAGTGAGGGGCACCAGCAGAGCTGTGAGTCTGGAGGTCAGGACTGGGATAGTAGGGGCTGCGGGTCGGGAGTGAGGGGCACCAGCAGCACAGTGACTGGGGAGCTCTGCGGGAAGCCCAGTCGCTGCAAGTCGGGAGTGAGGGGCACCAGCAGAGCTGTGGATCTGGAGATCAGGATTGGGATAGGAGGGGCTGCGGGTCGGGAGTGAGGGGCACCAGCAGAACTGTGAGTCTGGAGGTCAGGACTGGGATAGCAGGGGCTGCGAGTTGGGAGTGAGGGGCACCGGCAGAGCAGGAGGGAGACCAGGGGGCTGCGGGTCGGGAGTGAGGGGCACCGTCAGAGCTGGTGGACGCCTAAGGGGCTCCGGGTCGGGAGTAGGGGGCAGCGGCAGAACTGTGAGTCTGGAGTCAGGACTGGGATAGCAGGGGCTGCGGGTTGGGAATGAGGGGCACCGGCAGAGCTGGAGGGAGACTAGGGGGCTGCGGGTCGGGAGTGAGGGGCACCAGCAGAGCTGTGAGTCTAGAGGTCAGGACTGGGATAGCAGGGGCTGCGGGTCGGGAGTGAGGGGCACCGGCAGAGCAGGAGGGAGACCACGGGGCTGCGGGTCGGAAGTGAGGGGCACCGTCAGAGCTGGTGGACGCCTAAGGGGCTGCGGGTCGGGAGTGAGGGGCACCAGCAGAGCTGTGAGTCTAGAGGTCAGGACTGGGATAGCAGGGGCTGCGGGTCGAGAGTGAGGGGCACCAGCAGAGCTGTGGGTGTGGAGATCAGGATTGGGATAGGAGGGGCTGCGGGTCGGGAGTGAGGGGCACCGGCAGCACAGTGACTGGGGAGCTCCGCGGGAAGCCCAGTCGCTGCAGGTTGGGAGTGAGGGGCATCAGCAGAGCTGTGGGTCTGGAGATCAGGATTGGGATAGGAGGGGCTGCGGGTCGGGAGTGAGGGGCACCGGCAGAGCTGTGAGTCTGGAGGTCAGGACTGGGATAACAGGGGCTGCAGGTCGGGAGTGAGGGGCACCGGCAGAGCTGGTGGGGGAATAGGGGGCTGCGGGTCGGGAGTGAGGGGCACCAGCAGAGCTGTGAGTCTGGAGGTCAGGACTGGGATAACAGGGGCTGCAGGTCGGGAGTGAGGGGCACCGGCAGAGCTGGTGGGGGAATAGGGGGCTGCGGGTCGGGAGTGAGGGGCACCAGCACAGCTGTGAGTCTGGAGGTCTGGACTGGGATAGCAGGGGCTGCGTGTAGGGAGTGAGGGGCACCGGCAGAGCTGGAGGGAGACCAGGGGGCTGCGGGTCAGGAGTGAGGGGCACCGTCAGAGCTGGGGGGGTAAAAGGGGCCTGCGGGTTGGGAGTGAGGGGCACCAGCAGAGCTGTGAGTCTGGAGGTCAGGACTGGGATAACAGGGGCTGCAGGTCGGGAGTAAGGGGCACCGGCAGAGCTGGTGGGGGAATAGGGGGCTGCGGGTCGGGAGTGAGGGGCACCAGCAGAGCTGTGAGTCTGGAGGTCTGGACTGGGATAGCAGGGGCTGCGTGAAGGGAGTGAGGGGCACCGGCAGAGCTGGAGGGAGACCAGGGGGCTGCGGGTCAGGAGTGAGGGGCACCGTCAGAGCTGGTGGACGCCTAAGGGGCTGCGGGTCGGGAGTGAGGGGCACCAGCAGAGCTGTGAGTCTGGAGGTCAGGATTGGGATAGGAGGGGCTGCGGGTCGGGAGTGAGGGGCACTGGCAGCGCAGTAACTGGGGAGCTCCGCGGGGAGCCCAGTCGCTGCAGGTCGAGAGTGAGGGGCACCAGCAGAGCTGTGGGTCTGGAGATCAGGATTGGGATAGGAGGAGCTGCAGGTCGGGAGTGAGGGGCAGCAGCAGAGCTGTGAGTCTGGAGATCAGGACTGGGATAGCAGGGGCTGCGTGTCAGGAGTGAGGGGCACCACTAGAGCTGGGGGGAACCCAGGGGGCTGTGGGTCGGGAGTGAGGGGCACCAGCAGAGCTGTGAGTCTGGAGGTCAGGACTGGGAAAGCAGGGGCTGCGTGTCAGGAGTGAGGGGCACCGTCAGAACTGGTGGACGCCTAAGGGCCTGCGGGTCGGGAGTGAGGGGCACCAGCAGAGCTGTGGGTGTGGAGATCAGGATTGGGATAGGAGGGGCTGCGGGTCGGGAGTGAGGGGCACCGGTAGCACAGTGACTGGGGAGCTCCGCGGGAAGCCCAGTCGCTGCAGGTCGGGAGTGAGGGGCACCAGCAGAACTGTGGGTCTGGAGATCAGGATTGGGATAGCAGGGGCTGCGGGTCGGGAGTGAGGGGCACCTTCAGTGCTGGGGGAACCAAGGGGCTGCGGGTCGGGAGTGAGGGGCACCAGCAGAGCTGTGGGTCTGGAGGTCAGCACTGGGATACTATCCAGCCTAATGGTAAGTGATGCCCAGCTGAGCCCATGGCCAGTACGTCCTGCTCCACCCACGGCCGGGCTGGGAGCCAGGACTCCTGGTTCTTCTCCCCAGCTGTGGCAGGGCAGTGCAGGCTAGTGGTTAGAGTGGGGGGTTGGGAGCCAGGGTATCCGGGTCCCACCGCTGGCTCTGGGAAGGGAGTGGGGGCGAGTCGTGGTGCCCCCCCCCGGCTTAAAGTGGTTTCCATCCTGTGCAGGGTTTACAGTTTTGTTCACTGGCTCTCAGCACCTCCCACTATACAAATTGTCCCAGTGCCGCTGAGTCTAGTGGTTAGAGCCGGGGAGGCCGGGAGCCAGGCAGGGGCGGTGGGTATAAGGGGCCCGGGGAGGCACCTGGCCCGTGCTCCACCCAGAGGCCCTGCTCCCACTCGTCCTCTCCCCCGCAAGGCCCCATCCTCACTTCGCCCTTCCCCAAGCTCCATCCGGCCACATGGGGCCGTGGGGGGAGAGGCCGGGGGTGCAAACGGCAGAGAGGCAGGCGGGGGGGGGCACTGGGGGGCAGAGGCTGCGATGGGGGGAGGTGGGGTTGGAGAGATGTCGGGGGGTGAAGCTGGGACTCAGGGGGGGAATGGGGCAGGCTGCAGGGAGGAAGTGTGGGGGGTGCCACGGGGGGAGCTGGGGGGCTGGGAAGCTGCGGGGGGGACACAGCCGGGGGGGGTAGTGTTGACACCGCAGGGGGGGCTGCTCAAGAGGCAGTGGGCTGGGGGGCAGGGTGGGAGCTCGGACAGGGGTGGGGGGGTCAGGCTATTGCGGGTCTCCCTGTGAATGGCACCAGACTGCAGGGACCCCCCCGGCCGGCAGCCCCCCTGCTGGGGGGTCTGGTCACTGCAGCCCCCCCCCCGCTGCACCCTGCTGGGGGATCTAGTCACTGCAGCCCCCCCCGATGCACACTGCTGGGGGGTCTGGTCACTGCAGCCCCCCCCCGATGCACACTGCTGGGGGCTTTGGTCACTGCAGCCCCCCCCCGATGCACACTGCTGGGGGCTTTGGTCACTGCAGCCCCCCCGATGCACACTGCTGGGGGCTATAGTCACTGCAGCCCCCCCCGATGCACACTGCTGGGGGGTCTGGTCACTGCAGCCCCCCCCCCGATGCACCCTGCTGGGAGCTCTAGTCACTGCAGCCCCCCCCCCGATGCACCCTGCTGGGGGGTCTGGTCACTGCAGCCCCCCCCCCGATGCACCCTGCTGGGAGCTCTAGTCACTGCAGCCCCCCCCCGATGCACACTGCTGGGGGCTCTGGTCACTGCAGCCCCCCACACTGCACCCTGCTGGGGGCTCTGGTCACTGCAGGCCCCCCCATGCACACTGCTGGGGGCTCTGGTCACTGCAGCCCCGCCCCGATGCACCCTGCTGGGGGGTCTAGTCACTGCAGCCCCCAACCTCACACTGGAACTGGGCGGGGGGGGAAGGTTTCTTCTTGCGCTCCCATTGGTCAGGGCTCTGCCTCCTCTTCCTATTGGCTGTCTCGGGAGAGGCGGAGTTTCCGAGAGGGCGTCACGTGGCCTTGAAGCGTTCGCGAGGCGGCTCCTGAGCAGCCCCAACACCCCCCCCGAGCTCCCCCTCCCCCAGTGCCGCCCATCCCCCTCTCTGCCCCGCCCCCAACCCCCCCGAGCTCCCCCTCCCCCAGTGCCGCCCATCCCCCTCTCTGCCCCGCCCCCAACCCCCCCCGAGCTCCCCCTCCCCCAGTGCCGCCCCTCCCCCTCCCTGCCCCCGCCCCCACCCCCCCGAGCTCCCCCTCCCCCACTGCCGCCCATCCCCCTCCCTGCCCCGCCCCCGCCCTCCCCGGAGCTCCCCCTCCCCCAGTGCCGCCCCGCCCCCCTCTGCCCCCGCCCCCAACACCCCCCCGAGCTCCCCCTCCCCCAGTGCCGCCCATCCCCCTCTCTGCCCCGCCCCATACCCCCCCCTAGCTCCCCCTCCCCCAGTGCCGCCCCTCCCCCTCTCTGCCCCGCCCCCAAACACCCCCCCGAGCTCCCCCTCCCCCAGTGCCGCCCCTCCACCTTTCTGCCCCGCCCCCAACCCCCACAGAGCTCCCCCTCCCCCCGTGCCGCCCATCCCCCTCTCTGCCCTGCCCCCAACCCCAGCCGAGCTCCCCCTCCCCCAGTGCAGCCCCTCCCCCTCTCTGCCCCGCCCCCAACCCCCCCGAGCGCCCCCACCCCCACTGCCGCCCATCCCCCTCTCTGTCCCGCCCCAGACACCCCCCAGAGCTCCCCCTCCCCAAGTGCCGCCCCTCCCCCTCTCTGCCCCGCCCCAAAACACCCCCCGAGCTCCCTCTCCCCCAGTGCCGACCATCCCCCTCTCTGCCCCGCCCCCAACCCCCCCGAGCGCCCCCACACCCACTGCCGCCCCTCCCCCTCTATGCCCCGCCCCCAAACACCCCCCGAGCTCCCCCTCCCCAAGTGCCGCCCATCCCCCTCTCTGCCCCGCCCCCACACGCCCCCGAGCTCCTCCTCCCCCAGTGCCGCCCCTCCCCCTCTATGCCCCGCCTCCAAACACCCCCCGAGCTCCCCCTCCCCAAGTGCCTCCCCTCCCCCTCTCTGCCCCGCCCCAGACACCCCCGAACTCCCCCTCCCCCAGTGCCGCCCATCCCCCTCTCTGCCCCGCCCCCAAACACACCCCCGAGCTCCCCCTCCCCCAGTGCCGCCCCTCCCCCTCTCTGCCCCGCCCCCACACACACCCCCGAGCTCCCCCTCCCCCAGTGCCGCCCCTCCCCCTCTCTGCCCCGCCCCCAACCCCTGCCGAGCTCCCCCTCCCCCAGTGCCGCCCATCCCCCTCTCTGCCCCGCCTCCAAGCCCTGCCGAGCTCCCCCTCCCCCAGTGCCGCCCCTCCCCCTCTCTGCGCCTCCCCCCTTCCCCCCTGAGCGCCCCCACCCCCACTGCCGCCCATCCCCCTCTCTGCCCCGCCCCCAAACACCCCCCCGAGCTCCCCCTCCCCATTGTCGCCCCTCCACCTCTCTGCCCCGCCCCCAACACCCCCCCGAGCTCCCCCTCCCCCAGTGCCGCCTATCCCCCTCTCTGCCCCGCCCCCAACACCCCCCAAGCTCCCCCTCCCCCAGTGCCACCCATCCCCCTCTTCTGCCCCCGCCCCAAACACACCCCGACACTGCTCCTGGTTTTGGGAGGGGAAGAGGAGAAAGGACAAAAGAAGCAAGAGACGAAGAGAAAGGAGGGGGGGAAGGATGGAGGAAAAGGTGAAACAAAAAGAACAAACCCTAATGACCCCAGTGATTTTAAGGGACAAAATCCCAGGTGCAGAATAAAATTCTGCCTCCTTAAGCTCGTGGTTTCCATACCTAGAATTCAACTGTCACCAGATGGATCAGACTGAACAGGTTTCAAACCTTGAGGAGGCTCTTACCTTCTAAACAGGGACGGCTGTTTTCTAGTAAAATCAGGCAAAGGAAAGGAGAAAACTCGAAAGAGGTTCCTCCTGGTGCTTACGTACGTGAACCCGAATACTCTCTCAGTCCTCAAAGAGAGACCTGGAGAAGGAGACTTGCTGAAGCAAAGCCACAGGGGTCTCTGAGGTTTCCCTGGCCCCTCGCCCCTGTCCTGCCTGGCTGATGTCAGCATCTCTCTGTGAGGTCACCACCTCCCCACCACCTTTGACCAATAGTCTGAGGTCCTGCAAAAGGCCTTTGTGATGTCACTGCCACACCCCTCCCTTGCTGTGCTAATGTCCTGTCCCTGGCCAGGCACTTTGGAGGTTTGAGCTGCTCCCTGTGGATCACCCCACTCAAGGAGCGTTCGTTCTAGGAAGCAGGCCGGCTAGAGAGGAAAACATCAGACGCTGCTCCCAGTGCTACAGTCAGTTTTTCAGAAATTAGTCGACTTTATGACCAGAAGAGACCATTAGAGCATCTAATCTGACCCCCCTGCATATCACAGGCCTCCTGTATGACACAAGAGCTACTTTTGGAGCAAACACATTCCAGAAAGGCATCTAGTCTTCATGAAATGACATCAGGAGATGGTGAATCCACCACTTTCCTTGGTAGATTGTTCCTGTGGTGAATCATCCTCGCTGTTGAATATTTGTGCCTTAGTTGTAATATGAATTTGTCTCTTTTCACCTTCCAGCCACTGGGTCTTGTTATGCCTTTCTCTCCTAGATTCAAGAGCCCTTTAATACCCAATCTATTCTCTCCATGAAGGCCCTTCAACACTTCAATGAAGTCACCTTTCAATCTTCTTTTGATAAGCTAAACAGGTTGAGCTCGTTCAATAGCTCACTAGAAGGCATTGTTCTCCATCCCTCAGAACATTTATTGGCTCATTGGTCATCAGACTCCTGAACTGCAGCTGGATGTGGTTCTTGTTCTTCTGCACAGCACAGCTCCTGGAGAAGAGGGATCTTCAAATGTACATTCCTATGATACCTTTGTTTAATTGATGAAAACATAAACTAGACAGTTAGAGGATTGGAACTGATTTCAGCTGATGGACAGCTTTGCTAGGTTTTTGTGCATTTGGACAGTGAAATGTTGAGTGTTTACATTCATATCAAGCACCCCTGTATAGTGGAGCTCCTGAACATAATGAAGAATGGAAATGAAAATGTTTTCCTTTTTTAAAAAAAAAGAAAGAAGGTTATAAGAGAACACTGGGGCTTGAATCAAGGATCACTTGATCTACCATCAAGCACTGTACCACTAAGCTATACCCCCATGACCATGGGCTCATGATCTCCAAGTCTTTGAAGGACAGACCCTGCTTTCTCGAGGTCCTTTGCCATTCCCAGACCAGAAGTGGTTTTAAAAATGGGGTTTGATTAAACTTCTTAAATGTGGTGAACACCACAGCTTGCACACCCACCGATATAGCTTCTCCCACTGACATAGCTGCCACCTCTTGGGGAAGTGGATTAACTGCACCCACATGAAAACTCTCTCCCCTCAGCATAGAGCAGTGGTTCTCAAGCTGTGGGTCAGGACCCCAAAGTGGGTCATAACCCTGTTTTAATGGGGTCACCAGGGCTGGCATTAGACTTGTTGGTGCCTGGGGCTGAAGCCAAAAGTCTGAACCCCACCACCCAGGGCTGAATCCCTCAAGCTCTGGTTTTGCCCTCCCTCAACTGGCTAAGAGGGCACAGTGTGAAATGTTTGGGGACCCCTGGTTTAGGATGACGTTCTCAATCACTTCTATGAAGTCCAATGAAAGCTATTCCTCACCCACCCACCCACCCCTCCATCAGGACTGACTAGGTATGTTCTGCTGCCCTTCACTCATGCAGGAAGGATAACAACATTTCATTCCACTCAATCCTAAAGTGATTTGTAACCTGCCACCAGCCAAAACTGGTCATTTTGGGAAAGCGGCCCCATCCTGCTGCATAGCTAGGCAGAGTAGGTGTGTCTATGCAAACGCGGTCTGTTCCTGAAGTCTTTCCCCCAGCTCCTCACTAGATGTGAAGGGGGAGCTCATTCAGCCTCTGCTTCCGCTTAGTATTTAAAAATTTCTTATTGTCCCTATCTCTGCTGACATTAGATTTCTCCTTCTGTCTTTTCCTTGATAGTTCTGATGAGGTGGCTGAGTGGTTAAGGCGATGGACTGCTAGTCCATTGTGCTCTGCATGCATGGGTACAAATCGCATCCTCATCGGATGCATTTAGTCATTACTCCTCCTTTGTAGACAACCATGTCCCCGTTTGGTATGATGTTGCTTCTTGCAAACAAAAACCTTCTCAGAAACTCAGAACTCTCTTGCTTTAAATAAAATGTCTAAATCCCAGATTTCTTAAAAAAAGAAAAATTCTCTAGTCCTGTATTTCTTAATTTTTATCTCAAAAGGGAACATCCTCGTCATCTCCTCCAAACACCCTGGGACCTGCCCAAATTATTAAAATACCCTCAACCCGAGCAAGGCCAGAGCAGTGAACCAGAGCTAGTGTCTAGGCCAAGCTGTTCTGAAGGAGGCAACTCAAACATTTTCTCCCTGCTTCCCTTGGCAAGGTCTGACTGAGAAAACAAAATTCCCCAAACTGAAAAACCAATACTAATCTGTTTGGGGAGAGTTTGAAAGTATTATTGTTATTATTCTCTTCTGATTTCTGAATCAGTTCAGTTCAGTCTTTGTCCTCCAGGTATGTTTCCAGCTAAAACCACATTGAGGGTACTGGACCACTGACCTATCAGCTCTTAACACCCAAACATTCAGTAACTCTATTATCAGTGCCTGCGAGTGTAATTTAAACCATAGGTCCATCTAGTTCTGAATCTTGTCTTCTGACAGTAGCCAATACCAGGTGCCCCAAAAGCCACTCACCAAGGTACCACTGGGAGTTGTATCCAGGATCTCTTGTTTACAAAGCAGGTGCTTTAACCAGCCAAGCCATGGTACCTGCTGTTACTTAAAGCAGTGTGTTTGCCCATTCCTGACTCTCTGCCAGTCCCCACTGGGCCCTGACAAGTATTGCTTGTGTTTGGCTTCTGTAAAGCAGAGGAGCAGGTGAAGTTTTGCTCCCAAGGTGTGGGTGTGATTCTTCGGACACGTCTACACTATGAAATTAGGTTGGTGTAATTACATTACTTAGGCTGGCAATGCAGTTCTATCAACCTAATCCCGGTGTAGATAGCGGCTCAGCTGTCAGAACATTCTGGAGCTATGAAAGGGGAGGGGCCGAGCCTCTGTAGCAGGAATGCAGGGCAGGTGAGTTCATGGCAGGCATGGTGAGATACTGGTGGAGGCCAGTTATGGTGATATAATGACTAGCAGCATTTACACTGACAATTTGTCACTTTAAGTTTGCTGCACAAAGCTCTAGGCCTCTCGTCGAGGTGGTTTTATTTTGTCACCAAAACAGGGCAATTTTGTCACCAGACGTGGTATTGCAGTGTGTGCACCAGCCAAAAGCTGCTGACCGAGGGAGCGTTGTGTATTTTTCACACACCTGAGCAATATAATGATACTGAAATAACTTTGTAGTGCAAAGATTCACACACACACACACACACAACTTGCAAGAAAAACGTCACCTGATCCTCTGCTTTGCAGAATCCAAACACAAGCAAAGCTTTGCAGGCCACAGTGGGGATGGCAGGGAGTCAGGTGTGGGCACACAGTGTGTTTTAGCCATAGGCAGGCACCATGGCTTAGCTAGCTAAAGCGCCTGCCTTGTAAACAGGAGATCCTAGGTTCACCTCCTAGTGGTGCCTTGTTGATTAACTTTTGGGGCACCTGGTATTGGCTACTGTTGGAGGACAAAACACAGAGCTAGATGGGCCTTTGGTCCAGCCCAGTCTGGCTGTTTAAATTACACTGATAACAGAATTACTGAAAGTTTGGGAGTTAAGAGCTGATAGGTCAGTGGCCCAGCCTGTCACACATGACACCATCCCTCTGGGACACGGGCAGGTCTGGGCTCTCACACCAAATGGCTCATTGTGGCTGCCAGAACCTGTAGGCAGCTCATTTAGTTTGCACGGAGGGTTGAGTCCTGCTTCGTGCACGAGAATGAAAATCCTAAACCCCCCTTTGAAATAACAAATGCAGCAGGCCGTGTTATTGTCCCTGGCCCAAAGCAGACAGACCAATGGAGAAATGCCATTGAGTCCATGGTAATACTCCGCTGCCATTTTAACTTTTTCGCTTTCTAAACTCCCTACCAACCTTGTGGGGTCCAGAGCCCGGTATTGAACCTGAACCAAGATGTCTACACTGCAAATTTACCACCCCACGCCCCAAGCCCTGGGAGCCTGCACTGGCACAGGACAGCCGTGGGTGTTTCATTGCAGTGTGGACATAGCCTAGCATTATGTCTACACTGCCATTAACACACCCAAGTCACTATTCTCAAACCCTGGGTCAGTTGATTCAGGCTTGTGGGGCTTGTGCTGCAGGGTTATAAAATTACAGAGTAGACACTTGGGCTTGAGCCCTGCCTCCGAGGGGGTTGTGCCGATCGGGTGTCCGCACTAAGTTCGGCATCAATACGGTGATCCCGGGGAAGCTTGGGGTCCCCAGGTTGCCTAAGGAGGGGTGAACCAGCCCAGGTCGGAAACGGAGCAGGTCAAAACTCCCGTGCCGATCAGTAGTGGGGTCGCGCCTGTGAATAGCCCCTGCAGCGTAGCCTGGGCAAGACAGTGAGACACGGTCTCTTTTTATACACCCCACCCCCACCCCGCAGAGCCTGGCTGGGGGGATGGGAGCACCCACACGCTGGGGATTGTGACTTGGGGGGAGGGACGCCCCCCTGCAACAAGGATCTTGAAGAGAGGAACAGTGACACCCACACACCACAGAGCCTGGATGGGGGCAGGGGAACACGGGAGCTAGTTCATGGGGTGGGGGACACACCGTATGCTCCGTTGCACCATTCTTAATGAGAAGAACGGGGGCATCCGCACAACACGGATCCTTAACGGGCAGGGGGACACCCACACACTCCACTATTAACCAGGAGGGTCAGGAGCACCAGACACCCCCAGTAGCGTGGAGAACACCCACATCCACCGGATCCCTCATGGGGGTAAGACAGAGGGGATTGTAATGGGGCCCAACGCACTCACGCACCAGGGATTGTTAAGGGTTGAAGGGACAGGGACACCCACACACACTGAGATCAAGGCCTTGGAGGAACGCAAACCCTCCACAGAAGGACCTGGTCTGTTCCGTGATGGCAGCCCAGCCTGGGTGAGTCAAAGTCTCTTTTTATACAGCCACACCCCAGAGATCCTGACTAGGGGGAGAGAGACACCCACCCACCAGAGAGCCTTAATGGTCTAGGGTGCACCCACACACCAGGGATTCTTATGGGTGGGAGGAATGGAGACAGCTAGACACACTGAGATCACTTCCTCCAAGGAGCCTGGGCCAGACAGGGAGACACAGTCCCCCTTTACATATCTGCCAGACAACCTTCCTCCCACCCCCTCCACACAATGTTCTTATCTGGAGGTGAAGCCAGGGAAACCACATGGAGGATTCTTACCTGGGGAACTGGGGGGACCCACTTACCACCAGAGATTCTTAAGGGCAGGAGGAACAGGGACTCCCAGCTCTGCAGCATGGGGGTGGGTCGCCTGCTGGGATCATCTGGGCATATTTCACCTCGTCAGCTCCCTGCCATTGCCTTGGGGGCCCCTTGTTCGCTGCCTCTGGTACCCAGTTTAGCCTCCTTCCCGAGGGCTGAAACGCTTTGATCTATCTAAGGTCTGTGGGATCAATGTGTGTCATGGTGTAATTCTGTGTTATTCGGGGGTCAGACTAGCTGAGCTAATGGCCCCTTCTGCCCTTAAACGCCATGAAAACATTTCCCTGGTTTCTCCTTGCGCCTGACAGACACCACGGTGAGGGGCCCAATAGAAGATCCTGGACACCGCGCTCTGGCTCTTACTTTACTTGGGGACGTCAGCGCTTTCCTAGCAAAGCTGATGCTAAAGCGCTGGATTTGGGGAACGGTTCAGCTCCGATTCAGAGATCTGCCTGCGGGGTGTGAACCTGCCACGAGGAGCGGGAAACGCAACCAGCAACGGGAGGCGTTGGCTGAGCTCCGGGCTGCCCCCGTGTGGCCAACGCTTAGAACTGAGCAGCAGAGTTTAAAGCTGGCGCTGGGAGGGACCTGAAGACGCGGGGCACGAAGCCTCCTGCGTGTAACGCTTGTTGGGTGGGCAGCTGAGCGTAGCTGATTGTCGGGGTTCAGGGCTGCACCCCGGGGTGCTGAGCAGATGTCTGTGCTTAGGTTGGCCTCGCTATGATGGTTTCTGGGAAGTTTGGGGTCGCCAGTCCCCCTAGAGAGAGGGGAACCAGGTCAGCCCAGGAAAGGAGGCTTTCAAAACTCTGGTACCGACTGGCCATGGGACTGCCCCTGTGAAGAGCCGCTGCAGCCCCGCCAGGGAGAGCCGGTCTCTCTTTATGCAGCCTCACCCATTCCTCAGGACGAGGGTTGTGTTCAAAGATCTGTGCCCCATGTTTTCTCCTCCATGTGAAGCGCACAGAGCAAATAACTCTCAGCGCATCAGCTCAGTTCCAGGCTCCACTTCCACCAGCTCTGAGTGCAGAGCTCCCAGGCTGAGCCTGAAGTTGGAAGTGGGAAACCCTGTAACCAGCCGGGCCCCGTGGCTGGTTCCTGTGATCCCAGCACCTGGGGAGGCTGAGGGTGGCGGATTGCTTGAGCTCAGGAGTTCTGGGCTACAGGGGGCTGTGCCGATCGGGTGTCCACACTAAATTCAGCATCAATATGGTGATCCCGGGGAAGCTTGGGATCCCCAGATTGCCTAAGGAGAGGTGAACCGGCCCAGGTCGGAAACAGAGCAGGTCAAAACTCCTGTGCCGATCAGTAGTGGGATCACACCTGTGAATAGCCCCTGCAGCGTAGCCTGGGCAAGACAGTGAGACACGGTCTCTTTTTAGACATACCCCGCCCCCCGCAGATCCTGGAGGGGGGGATGGGAGCACCCACACGCTGGGGATTCTGACTTGGGGGGAGGGACGCACCCAAGCAACACGGATCTTGAAAAGGGGAACAGAGACACCCACAGATCCCGGATGGGGGCAGGCAGGGGAAACCACACACTGGAGCTAGTTCATGGGGTGGGGGACAGAGACACCCACCAGAGATCCTGGATGGGAGCACCCACATGATGGGGATCTTGAACTGGGAGGAGGGAAGCACCATGTACCAGAGGTTCTGAAGGGGGAACAGGGACACCCACACACCAGATGTCTTGCAGCTAGAGCTGCGGTCTTGATTTACACAGGGCACTGATGGGGATTTAACCAAATCCTGTGCGGAGCTTGTTCCACTAGATAATTAGCCTCACGGTTAAAAAATGGTCATTTCCAGATGGCATTTTGTGATATTGACTGCAAACCAATGGGGTCGTGTTCAACCTTTGTCTGGTGAATTAAAGAACCCTTTAAAATCAGATATTCCCCCCTCTGGGAATTTTTAAAACTGTGTATTTAAAAACAGTGATTAAATCCCCTCTTAACCTCCAGTCAATTAAATCAATTGAGCTTCTACAATCTCTCGCTGTAGACAGAAAAGAACAATGCACATTTTCCTTGTTTTTAAAGGCAAAAATCCTGATCTTTCCAAGGGGAGCTTCTGCTTCAACTGTCAGTTTGGGGAAGGATGTGGCTTCCTGGGTTATAATCTGCCCGCTCGGTTATAATCTGCAGTCTGAAGCGTCAAAATTAGATGAGACCATTAGTGCTGCCCCCGTGTGGCCAGAGAGGGGACCTCACAAGCAGAGTTGAAAGCTGGAGCTGAGAGGGACCTGGCTGGACACGCGGGGCACAAAGGCTCTCGTGTGGGATCCTTGCTGTGCAGTCGGAGGCTGAGGCGATCTGACGGAATTCAGGGCTGCACCCTGCCATGCTGAGCCGGTGTCTGTGAAGTTCGGGGTCCCCAGGCTCCCAAAGGAGGGGTGAAGTAGGTCACCCCTGGAGCAGGTTAAAGCTGCAGGGTGACAGTGGGGTTGCCGCCCCTGTGAACAGCTGCTGTAGCACCGCCTGGGCAGGACAGGGAGAGCCAGTTATACCCTCCCCCCCCAGCCTGTATCGGGGGATGGGAGCACTCACACCATGGGGACCCTGAGTTGGGACGGAGCGAGGCCCCCGTGCACCAGGGATGCTGTAAGGGCGAACAGGGGCACCCACCAGAGATCTTCTGGGGGGGGAGAGTGGCACCCACACACTGGGCCGTCCTTAGGATTTATGGTGCCCTAGGCGAGATTATTAAACTGGTGCCCCTGTGCCTGATCTGCTCTTAGCAACACAAATATAAGCATACAGTATTGGAAAACTTGCCACATTCACGTTATTAAAACCAGTTTAACTTAATTAAGCACGCTGTAATGGTGATGCACTAGCACTAAAGAAGTAGCACTACAGAAAAAATTCTGATTTGACAGAATGATGCAAATAATATAATTTTTTTAATTTGTCAAAATGTTATTGGAAATTTATATGAAGAGGTATTGAAACAAAGATTTGTTTTTAATTAAAAGCAATCTTTCTGGCGTCTTTGGCTGCAAAATCAGTTTAATAAGCTGGGTTTCCAAACAGTGGGAAAATATAACCCTAGTTTTACTGCTAGGTAAAGCACAAAGTGACCAAAATGAAGTCAGCACAGAATCATCTCATCTAGATTAAGGTAGCACAGAAATGTTACAGAAGTCCTATTGTGCCTTATTTTGTTTGGAAAGACATTAGCAATAGCAGCACATTCACATGATAAAATACATGATAAATCACTGCCTCTAAAGTTCCATCAAAAACTGACATTTTCACAGCTCTAGCATGATCTGCTGTACAGATTCTTCACAAGGAAGTGTCCCTGGCCTTTTTAACTCATATTAACTATGTTTTTACTTTATGAAAGTTGGAGAAAACATTGTGAAAACGTAAAACATTGGCTGCCCAACTTCTGGGCTGGCAAAAGCTATACTGACTCACAGGATAAAAAAAGAAAGCAGGAGAATCTTAGTACAACATATGGTGAGTCTATACCAGGGGTCGGCAACCTTTCAGAAGTGGTGTGCCAAGTTCACTGTAATTTAAGGTTTCTCGTGCCAGTAATACATTTTAACGTTTGTAGAAGGTCTCTCTCTATGTCTATATTATATAAATAAACTATTGTTATTATCTGAGGCCCTGCTCAGGCCACTGCCAGCTGAGTAAATGGAACCCCAGACCGGGTGCGGGCTGAGCGGGACTGGTGGCTGGAACCCTAGACAAGGATCCCAGGCCCTGCTCAGCCCGCTGCTGGTCTGGGGTTCTGACCACCAACTCCTGCCAGCCAGGATCCCGGCCACAAACCCCCTCAGCCCGCTACCAGCCTGGGATTCTGCTCACCCAGGCTGGCAGGAGGCAGAGTGTGGCCGGCGGCTGGGCTCCTGACTGGCAAGGGGCTGGCAGCTGGAACCCCGGAGTAGCAGCAGGCTGAGTGCTGCCGGCACCCCAGACTGGCAGCAGACTGAGCCACTCAACCCCCCACCGGCCCTGCTCAGCCCGCCACCAGCCCACTCAGCCCACTGCCAGCTGAATGAATGGAACCCCAGGCTGACAACAGGTTGAGTGGTTCAGCCGGCCTGCTCAGCCTGCTGCCAGCCTGGGGTTCCCTGGGTGTCCCCAGGCCAGCAGCAGCTGCTGAGTGGGGCCGACGTCCGGTATCCCAGCTGGCAATAGGGCAGCAGCCGGAACCCCAGAGCAGTGATGGGCTGAGCCGCTCAGCCTGCCGCTGCGTACCACCCAAAATCAGCTCACCTGCCACCTTTGGCACGTGTGCCGTGGCTTGCCGACCCCTGCTTTATATGTTAGTAAGGAGATGAGCATATTACAGTTGTTGGAGGGCTATTATCAGGAGTAACAGGCTATAGGAAAGTCAGTCGACATTTTTTGTTTCTCTGATGAAAACTGGCCCACTCCCTGCCTCAAACCAAACCTGTCTCTAATAATTGTCAACAACTTAATTTTCTGTTTTTGGCTAAGATATTGATTTTTTTTTTAAATTGAAATTGGATTCAGGATTGTTAGCAAGCATTTTTGGCAAACAAAGTTGTTAAATGACAATCTAAATGGCGACACAGTACTGCTTTCATGCTTGGCTCACCCCCAGCCTGCTGGTCCAACAGCTGCAGTAGACCCCAAAATCCACCTCTTGGGGTGCAGAGTGGCAACAGCAGCAGCAAACCCTCATGTCCGATCACACGCCAATGGGCACCACCACCAGCCTTACGGACCATGGTGAAGTTAGCACAACATCTGATCTCAGGGACAGGTCACCCATGGAGCCACAGCAGCTCATCCTGCCCTGTGCAGCTCCCCCCGGATGAGGTGGATCGGTGGCAGCTGCCAGCCCGGGGGAGACACGCTCCCCAGCTAGGCTGACCAGATCCAGATGTCCTGATTTTATAGGGCCAGTCCCGATATTTGGGGCTTTGTCTTATATAGGGACCAATTACCCCCACCCAGAGTGACCAGACAGCAAGTGTGAAAAATCAGGACAGGGGGTGGGGGTGGGGGGTAAAAGGAGCCTATATAAGAAAAAGACCCCAAAATTGGGACTGGCCCTATAAAATAGGGATATCTGCTCACCCTACCCCAACCCCCTGTCTTGATTTTTCACACATCTGGCTAACCCCAGCCCAGCCCCGTGTGACATTCCAATCCTGGCTCACTGCCCAGGAAGTGAGTTACTTTCACTGTCATTCCTCAGCAGGCAGCCAGTCAGCCTCCTCCCCCCACCTACCCCCCAGCACCTCACCCAACCCAGCCCTGACGGAGGGGAGGGAGTGGAGAGAGAGGGATGCTCCTGGGGAATAGGGAGAAAGGAGGGGGTGCTCCATGGGGCAAGGCGGGAGAAGAATGGATGCTATGGGGGACAACAGAGGATACTGGTTCCATATCCGCAGAGCCTGCCTCACCTCACCTCAGCTGGGTGGGGGGAGGGGGGAAGAGTCACACTCACAGGTGAGCTCCTTCCCCAACCCCTACCCCCTCCCCTCCCCGAGACCCCAGCAGCCAATCCCCTCCCTCAGACTGTGCTGCATTCGGCTCTCTCTAGGACTCAGCAGCCTGCTCTTACATGCTCCACTGCTTCCCGTCTGTCCGGGCTCCCGGCAGAGCAGTGCCCCCAGACCTAGTGGTGCCCTAGGCGGCTGCCTATTCTGCCTATGCCTAAGGACGGCCCTGGGGGTTCCCTGCTGCAGCTCCGCAGACTGGAGCCTGCTCCTCCTGTGCAGGGCCAGCTCCAGCTTTTCTGCCGCCCCAAGCAGGAGGGGGGAAAAGGACAAGCTGTGGCTCTTCGGCGGCAGCTCAACCACACTGCTGCTTCTGCGGCAGTTCGGCGGCGAGTCCTCCCCCCCTTCCTCTTTGGCAGCAATTCGGCAGCAGCTCAAAGACTAAGACAGGGAATGAGGGACCCGCCGCCGAATTTCCGCCAAAGACCCAGACGTGCTGCCCCGATACCGGACGGGCTGCCCCTTTGAACTGGCCGCTCCAAGCACCTGCTTGCTACACTGGTGCCTGGAGCCAGCCCTGCTCCCGTGACAAGCAGGGGCTGGTGCAGAGCGTGGCAGGGCAGGGAGATGACATCTCCCCTAAGGGCGGGGCCTTTTCACAGCAAGGGCAGCACCTCCCCGCAGGAGCACAGACCCCACCTGCTCCTCCTGTTTTCTCCTGACACCAGCAACACCCTTCCCAGCACCGCCTCATGGCAGCATCTGCTGCCGGACTCGCACCAGAAATGGGAAGTCTGGGCCAGGCCTGGCAGCGGCTGTCAGGAAATGGAAGCAGGAGACACGACCACTCCCATGTTGCTGTGGGGCCTGTCCTGGCTGGTGGGAGATGAAGGCAGTGGACACTACCACTCCCATGGTGCCGTAGGGTTTTCAGGTGGGGTGCCCCCCCACGGGTTGGGCTCCAGGGGAGGTTTGGCATCTTAAGGGACTGGGTAGGGGGGTTGCTTGGAGGAGGTTTGAGGACCAACAGTGAAGGGGAAGTTGGACACTGGCCAGAATACCAGGGAGACAAGGCAGGTGAGGTGATACCAGTTACTGGACCAGCTTTGGAGCCACACAGGGTCTTCTTCATGCAGGGGAAAGGTGCTCAGAGCATCACAGTTCAATAGAAGGTGGAACGCTCTGTCCCGAACACCAGACATTCCCCTACTTCCTGGAATGGGGGGGGGGGCTGTCCCCATTGTCCTGTAAACAGCCCCACCATGTAACCCAGAGGTGGCTGCATCTTAGCACCAAGACACCAGTGGTCACTGCTCCAGAGGAGATGGTACATACAGGCCACTGCTCTACGTGGCCCCCAGACGTCACAGACTGTGCACTGTCTTAGCTGGCCCCACACGTTACTGCCCCAAGAGGTGAGGTACACACAGGCTACTACTCAAACTGGGCCCCTGGGGTCACTGCAGCAATGGTTGAGGGGGATACATGCAGGGCACTGCCGCACATGGCCACCAGGGGGCACTGCTGCAATGGTGGTGGTTGGGGGGGGGGATGATAAACAGGCCACTGCCTGAAATGGCCACTACCACAATGGTGTGGGGAGAGGGGGAGGGAGATACCAATAGGGCACTGCCACACCAGGGCACCACGGGGAGGTCACTGCTCCAATTAGCAGAGATACACATCGGGTAGTGCCCCAACTGGGGGCCCTACCGCAGAGAGAGAGGGGGCTGGGGAGAGAAGAGGAAATCAAAGGCCACTGCCTCACTTAGCCACCAGGGGTCACTACCTAAATAGGGGACACACACACACAGGGCACTGCCCCACCTGACCAGCAGGGGTCACTGCCCCAATTGGGGGATATACAGAGGGTATTGCCCCACGGGGATGCCAGGGATCAGTGCCTGCCATACCTGGCACAGGGGTAGAGGGGATAGGGTGACCAGATGTCCCGATTTTATAGGGACAGTCCCAATATTCGGGGCTTTTTCTTATGTAGGTGCCTATTACCCTCCACCCCACCCCGATTCTTCACACTTTCTATCTGGTCACCCTGGGTGGGGAGGGAGGGGGCTACACACAGGGCACTGCCCCACTTGGCCACCAGTGCACATCCCTAGTGGGGGAGTGACACACACCAGGAGCAGGGCTCACTGCCACAAAGGGGTTGGAAGATACCCAGGGCACTGCCTGACACGGCCACCCAGGCACCCTGCCACCTTGGGGGAGGTGGAGAACACACCTCAGACACTGACTCCTCTGGCTACCAGTGCTCACTGGCCCAATGCAGGGGTTGGGGGGAGTAAATACACACAGGAGACTGCCCCACCTGGGCAACACGACTCACCGAGATGAGAGTGGGATACGCAGAGGGCACTGCCCCAATGGCTGATATACATACAGGGCCCTGCCTCACCTACCCACCAGCGCTCACAGGCGCAATGGCAGTGGTGGGGTCACATAGGCAACTGCCCTCAGTGGGTTGGGGTGTCCAGGGGGACCCAAGGGAAGGGACTAGGGAGATTAGGGAAAGAGGAGGGTGGGGTTACCAAGGTGCATTGTGGGAATGTGGGATTTAGAGAGCCCAGAGTGGATGGGTGGGGGCGGGTTGGAGGACCCCACAGTAGCTGAAAAGGGGAACCCGGCAGGTTGGGGTGCAGCAGAGATTGGAGCTGAGGAACCTCACACCCTGGGGATGGACTGGGGCAGTGGGGGGATGGGAAAGTGGGGCCCAGCAATGGAGACATGGGCTGGAGGCAATTAGGGGCAGGGCGCTGAGGGGGGGGAGGAGGAAGGGGGGGCGCTGAGGACAGGGATGGGGGGAGGGGGAGGGGGAGCAGGGCGGGGTCAGGGTGCTGAGGGCGGGGGGGGGCAAAGGGAAAGGCCGGGCAGAGCGGACAGCCTGGGGGAGGGGACGCTGGGGGCGGGGCTGGTAGGAGGGTCACAGCGGCGGGGGGGAGTGAAGCCCTTTCACTCCGCGCTGCGTCTGCCCGGGGGGTGTGTGGGGGGGGCAGCGAAGCCTCGGGGCGAGGGAACCGGGGCCTCCCCCCACGCGCCGAGTCTCTGTCCCGCGCTCTCTCCGCCAATCAGGGAGCGGGGAGGGGCGCGGCGAAGTGACGAGTTACGGCCCCTCCACCAATAGAGGCCGCGTGAGACAGAGAGAACTACGCTTCCCAGTGTGCACCGGGAGGGGGGCGTTGTCTGAGCAACCGGCCCGTCACTTCCGCTCTGAGACGAGCCACGAACTACAACTCCCAGCCTGCCCCGGGGCGCCTCCGTCCTCTCCAGCCCAGGTAAGGGCGGGTCCCTGGGTCAACCTGACACCCCCCCCACCCAACTCCTCATCCCCGCCCCGCCCCCCAGGGAGCCCGGCCCCGCCCCCCCGGTGCAGGGTATGATGCTGTCCCGCGCAGGAACATGCTGCGCCGCTTCGCCCCTTTCACCCCCCGGCACAAAGCCGGGTCTGGCTCTGTCCGGGGGCTGGATCCACGTGTTCCCGGCGCCCCTACGTGTCACCACCCGACTCCCACTGCCCCCAGCCCCCTCCCCCTCCCCGCGTGAGCCCGGCTCCAAACACCCGCAGACAGACCCGCCCCGGCCTTCCCCGAGCCCCCTGCTGTGCCCGCCCCCAAAGCCCCGCCCGGTCACTGCCCACCCCCGTTTGGGGGCACCAGGACTGTTCCGGGTCGTGATGGGAAATTGTCCAAGCTGGCCCAGGAGAGACGTGTGTGTCCCTGCTGCCCCCTGCTGGTGGGGCAGAGCCCTACTCTGTTTGTGTGTGCGTCTGTGGCACTGTTTGTATCAGTGTGTTGCTGGGCTAACCAGTAGGAAATGGCTTTGCAGGATTTTGTATCCTGCAGCAAGTGACTGACTGACTGACTGACACACACGCACACACGCACACTGACGCACAAAGGGACTCACACAATCCCAAGAACACTCACACACAACACACCCAGAGGGGCATGCTAGCCCAACCCCCAAAGAGAGAAACAATCACACCCCCAGCCGCACTCACAATCACCCCCCCACACACATGATAATATTCACAATCGTGCTCAGAGACACAACTGCACACAGTTCACTCCCACTGCTCCAAATACAAGGACCTCCTGCCCCACACAGCCTGTGCCAAGGCCTGTGGAACTCACTGCCACTGGACAGCTACCAATGAGAATGATCCCCTCGTGCTGGATCATCTGCTTGGCCCCCCACTCCCTCTCGGGGTGTGCTGTGCGGCGTGGCTGGGGACTGTGCAATGGCCCAGCACCAGGCAATGCAGAACGGACACCACATGCCCTGCCCAGCCTCACCTGAGCTGCTCTCCAGGTGCATTGGAGCCCAGCACCCCGCACTCTGGCACTCCTGCCCCACAGGGGGTGAGCTGCAGCCCCCGCCACACTCCGCAGAGGAGAGAAGGGTCAGGCCAGCCAGTCGTTGTAAGATGGGGAAATCACCATCGGGGTCGACGGTATGGGGGCTGTGACAAACGGAGAAACGGTTGTCGTGCCGGCAGAAGGCAGCAGAGCATGCACATGCACACAATTGCAAACATACATGAACACATGCATGAATCCAGCCACATACACACAATTGCTAATATACACAAACACCCACACAAATCCAGCCAACACCAACACAAGCCTGGGAGCCAGGGGAGCAGAGCAGGCTGGGGCCGGGTCACTCCACTTCCTGCAGGAATTAGCCAGCCCCCCTGGTCCCACGATGGCCTGGGGCCAGCCCCCTTCTGCTTCCCCCCATGGAGGCCTGGGGCCCCAGCCTGCTCTGCTCCCTGGCTCCCAAGCTTGGGGGGGAACCGCCCCACAGCACTTGCTGGCGGCGTGGCTGGGAGCCAGGGGAGTGGACCAGGCTGGGGCTGGGTCACTCCACTTACCATGCAGTGAGTGCAGGGGCGGGGGCCATGAGGAAGAGCCGGGCAGCCCCCCTGCAGCAGCTCCCCACCCAAGCTCACCTCCGCTCCGCCTTCTCCCCTGAGCACGCCGGCGCCGCTCCACTTCTCCCGCCTCCCAGGCTTGCGGTGCCAATCAGCTGTTTAGTGCCGCAAGCCTGGGAGGGGAGGAGAATTAGAGCGGGGGCGGCCTGCTCAGGGGAGAAGATGGGGCAGAGGTGAGCTGGGACAGGGAGCGGTTCCCCTGCACTCCCCCCCCCCGTTACTTGCTGCGGGCAGCCCTCCCCCCGCACCTCCCCCAGCCCCCTGCCCCAGCTCACCTCCACTCCACTGCCCCCCCTGAGTGCGCATTTTGGTGCCCCCAACCACTTGGCACCCTGGGTGGCCGACTAGTTGGCCTAGTGGTTGCACCGGCCCTGGCCACTGCCTGTCAGCAGGATTCCTCCTCCTCCTCAGTGAGAATAAATCTCCGCACCTAGACAGCCGGTCCGTCCGCTGCACCCCAATCCCCCATGCCTGAGCCTCCCTGCCAAAGCCCTGCACCTGGCTCCAGAGAATTAAGTCTCACATCTCACTGGGAACTTGACTTTTTGTGCCCAGAGAGTCTTGGCCCCCCTCAGTAGCTGACCCGAGAAACACAGTGTCTGCAAAAGCAGCAAAGAGTCGTGTGGCACCTCACAGACTAACAGACGTATTGGAGCATGAGCTTTCGTGGGTGAATCCCCACTTTGTCGGATGCGTCAGTGTCGGCCTTTTCCAAAGAAGTGCCTGGAGGGCCTTTTTCTGTGTGACCATGTGGCTTAATGGATAAGGCGCCTGACTTTGGATCAGGCAATTGAGGGTTCGAGTCCCTTTGTGGTTGTGCTTGTGCAGTTTTACCTTTGGGCTGAAAGTCCTGCTCCCTTCAGGGCTGGAACCTCTTCTTGGTCGCTCAGGCCAATGCTCTGGCTTCAGCTAGAGCCCCAGGAAGGAGTTGGGGGTTGGGTGTCACAAAGGCTGGGGCATGAGCCCCAGGCGCTTCCAGTCTCACCTTTGCCCTTCCTGACTTGCCAAAGAAAATGGGCGGCTGCCCGGGCTAGAGTGTAGAGCAGTTTCCCTCTTCCAAGTGTGCACCTGTCCCTGTGCTTGAGGGGGGTTGCTACATAGCGCCTTGGGAGCCTGTGTGTTTCTCTGCTTCTCGCCAGATGGGGAAAAGCCTCTTGGGGTAAAATCTCCTGCCCCACTGCCAAAGTGAGCACCATGAGTGGGAACGGTAAGAGGCCCCACCAGGGGGGCTGGCCCTGCTTTCCTACCATCTTCGATAATGGCCACAGAGCATCAGCAGCTGCCCCGCATGCTCCTCTGTGGGTGGCCTTCAGTCGGGTTTGGCATGGCCGGCTCCAGACCCCAGCGCGCCAAGCACATGCTTGTGGCGGCATGCCGCGGGGGGCGCTCTGCCTGTCACTGGGAGGGCGGCAGGTGGCACCGGTGGACCTCCCACAGGTGTCCCTGCAGAGGGTCAGCTTGTCCCGCGGCTCCAGTGGACCTCCTGCAGACGTACTTGCGGATGCTCCTCCGGAGCCGCGGAACCGGCGACCGCCAGAGCGCCCCCCGCGGTGTGCTGCCGTGCTTGGGGCGGCGAAATTGCTAGAGCCGCCCCTGGTGTTTGGCACGGCAGGGAGCAGCCTGGCTGGGTGTTTTTTGCCTGTCTGCTGGCCACACATAGGCATGGGCCTCCCCTCCTCTAGCCCTGCCCTCAGTTGCTCTGTGGCTTTTAAGCCTTCCCTTGGAGCCGTCAGCACCAGCCGCCTCTGCTCTAGGTGCCCAGACGAGGAGAGGTGCTGGGCTCTGTGATGAAGTGGGGGATTTTCTTGGGGTTTTCTGTGTTTTCCAGTGGTTCACATGCACAGGGAGTGGGACTCAGTGTCCCCGGGTGTTACTGGTTTAACGAGGTGAGGGGAGAGGGAGTTTGTTGTTACAGAGGATCGGAGAGGGACTTGGGACCCCGGCTGATGGCCTGGAGGATGGAGACCCCAGCGACTGGTGACCCGGAGACCCAGCTCAGGAGTCACAGCCAGTTCTGGCCAGTGAGAGGACAATGGGCTGCGGGGAGAGGACCCTGTGACCAACCTGTTCCAGCCAGAGGGGGGCGGAGAGGAGAGGAGGCTCAGGCAACCCTGTTTACCTGGAGAAAAGACAATGGACAGAGGTGGGGCTTGGGGCCCGGGATATTGGAGGCCCAGCTGGGAAACAGGGGGGCTCGGGGCTGGCGAGGGGAAGCAGGCAGAGCCCACCTGGCTGCAGGGGGACTGGGATGTGCTGGGCTGAGGGAGGCCAGGCCTGAGGCCCTGAGAGTTTCCTGTGCTGTGTTCAACTCTCAATAAACCCTCCTGTTTTATGCTGGCTGAGAGTCACTCCGGTCTAGAGAACAGGGGGCATCATCCCCTTCGGGGGTGAGGAGGCCCAGGAGGTCCAGAGTGCGTGGACTCCCTGATGGGGCCCACGGCAGAGACAGACGTGCTAAGGCTCAGAGAGGTGCGGCTCCAGGAGGTGGAGGGGCCTGACCCCCAAGAGAGAGTGGACCCCCGAGAAGGGCTGTCGCACTGAAAGGGGCACCCCCACAGACCGCATGGGGCCAAGAGTGCGCACGATCTGTGAGGCCATGACAGGCAGTGACATCACAAAGGCCTTTTGCAGGACCTCAGACTATTAGTCAAAGACTATTGGTGGGGAGGTGGTGACCTCACAGAGAGATGCTGACATCAGCCAGGCAGGACAGGGGCAAGGGGCCAGGGAAACCTCAGAGACCCCTGTGGCTTTGCTTCAGCAAGTCTCCTTCTCCAGGTCTCTCTTTGAGGACTGAGAGAGTATTCGGGTTCACGTACGTGAGCGCCAGGAGGAACCTCTTTCGAGTTTTCTCCTTCCCTTTTAGTGATTTTACTAGAAAAAAGCCGTCCCTGTTTAGAAGGCAAGAGCCGCCTCAAGGCTTGAAACCTGTTCAGTCTGATCGATCTGGTGACAGTTGAATTCTAGGCGTGGAAAACATGAGCTTAAGGAGGCAGAATTTTATTCTGCACCTGAGATTTTGTCCCTTAGAATCACTGGGGACATTAGGGTTTGTCCTTTTTGTTTCATCTTTTCCTCCCTCCCTCCCTCCCTGCTTTCTCTTCATCTCTTGCTTCCTTTGTCCTTTCCCCTGTTCCCCTCCCAACAGCAGGAGGTAGGTAGGTAGGTAGGTAGGTAGGGTGTGTGTGTGTGTGTGTGTGTGTGTGTGTGTGTGTGTGTGTGTGTGTGTGTGTGTGTGTGTGTGTGTGTGTGTGTGTCGGGGGAGTGCTCTGCAGCTTCCACTGTGGGAGGTCCACCCAAAAATGTGGGGCTGAAATAGTGCTCGGGCAGTCAGGGCCGGGTTAGCCTTTTGTGCGCCGCAGCACCAAACATATTTGTGGGCCCCTATGTAGTCACTGTGAGCTCCAAGTGTGGGCCTGGTGGGGCAGTGCCATTGGTGCCATAGTATATCTGGTACTGAACCTCAGAGACTTTTTTCATTTTGATCACACATCTCTCCATGACTATATGCATTGCCATACACAGCTCCCTCGGCCCCCGGGTTTTCTCGTTGAGCTGTACACCCATGTGGGTTTACCAGTGAGTAGAACTTTCACAGTGACCAAAGAAACTCCCCACAGATTTATCTCCTTCCTCATTCAGACCCTCTCTAGCCATGTCTCCAGTACCCCCCCCCCCCCACATGTCACCAGTCACGGCATGTGGTCCTAGTCTCAGCTCAGAGTTCTAAAGCCAGCAGACACCTGATCAGTTCTGACAGATCCCTCCCTCAGCCCCCATCCTGCCATGTGAGCCAGCCACCTGCAAATACCATTTCCCCGAAGTCAGGACTTAGCCCTTGGGAATCTGAAGACACCAGCCTCTCTCCCTCTGCTCCCATCTACATGCTAGTCTGCTACCTGGTCACCACCACCTCTCCCCAGGCTTGTTTCCTTTCTACTTTGGACATGCTCCCCACCCAGCTGGAAGCTCCCTCTGCAAGCCTGACCTGCTCCCTCTTTCCCTGCTCCCCTTGACATTCCTGTCCTGCTGGTGACCTCTGTTCCTTGAGGTGAACTCCAGTGTCTTTAGCTGCTCTAGCTTAATGGCCCCAGTAGTCACAGAGCCACTTGTAGCTTCTCTGGCTACAGCCATGGGGCCAATTGCCAGAGGCCAGCCTTAGCCAGCTGCAGCTACTAGACGCAGGAGGGGTGGCAATGCCAGGGCTGAGCATGCTTGAACCTTGCAACGGCAGCACTAGGGACTCTAAATCCTCAGCCCTGGCCCTAGGCAGCTGCAGACTCTGGAGTTAGGCACTTCCCTCCTCTAGGCCATGGCTTTAAATACCTGAGATTCCCATCACCTGCAGCAGAGGCCACCAATTCCCACGCCCCCCTCAGCCAGCACCTAGTCGTGCAGAAAGTGCAGCCTGGATGATTTTGGAGGCTGGGGTGCCAGGAGATTCCCATCCCTTAGCAGCAGCTCTGCAACAAGCTCACATGCCCCCCTCTGCTGTGGGTCCAGGACCCTGTGAAGACAGTGGAGTTACCCTGTGTATAACCAGTTCTGGCCAAAGCCTGTTGAAGTGAGTGGGCGTCTTTTCATTGTCTTTAGTAGGCTGTGTATAGAAGAAAAGGCCCCATTCTAGACTCCAGGAGCAAAGTGCATTCTGTGCGGCACTGGTTTACTAGCGTAACAGGAAGGTCTCACATTACCTAGTGAATAAGCAACACCTCCTATAGCACTGTGACGGGGCGGGACAGCCCCGCACTGGTACAGCAGGGGTTAACCCTTCTTTGCTAGCAGAGGAAGCCACGCCCAGGAAGCTCTGCTGGGCATGCTCTAACTGGCAGACCGGTATAAAAGCCTGCAGGTCTGCTCAGTCTGGGCTGGCCACCGGGGGAGAAGGACGCAGACCGTCAGCTCCTGCGGAAGGAGAGCCCATGAGCCTGGACCGGGGCGTCAGCCGAGCAGAGGCCGCCCCGGAGACCCCGGGGAGGGACGCTGACCGTGAGGGACCTACGGGGGAACCGCTCCCACAACGCAGACGTCCGGCTAGACAGGGTAGGAAGTGACCCAGGGGGATTGTCGAGACTGACAGCCTTAAAGCTGCAGTACCGCTTGGCGTGTTGCGGGCGGATCCCTGCCGAGCGGGCGGCAAGGAGAGCTTGCCACAATCAGGGCCCTGAGTCGGGGCTCGGTGGAGAGGGCGGGCCCGAGTCCCCCTACCCCACCCCTTAATACCCCGCTCCGAGGGGGGGGGTCTATGGACTCTGGCCGCTAGGCCGTGCTACCCCGCTCCGAGGAGGGGGTTGTTGGACCCTGGCCACTAGGCCGTGCTACCCCGCCCCGAAGGGGGTGTTTATGGACTCCGGCCGCTAGGCCGTGCTACCCCGCCCCGAAGGGGGTGTTTATGGACTCCGGCCGCTAGGCCGTGCTACCCCGCCCCGAAGGGGGGGTTGTTGGACTCCGGCCGCTAGGCCGTGCTACCCCGCCCCGAAGGGGGTGTTTATGGACTCTGGCCGCTAGGCCGTGCTACCCCGCCCCGAAGGGGATGGTTATGGACTCTGGCCGCTAGGCCGTGCTACCCCGCCCCGAAGGGGGGGTTTATGGACTCTGGCCGGTAGACCGTAATACGCCGGCTACCAGGGGCAGACCGAAGGACAAGTGAGTGGCGCGGCGCTAGGCCCCCAGCCCACCCCTGCCACAAGGGGGTGCTGGGGTGCCAGACCCGTCACAACTGGCACCTAACCAGGGACTTGAACGGGCCTGAGATAAGGCCACAGAACCCAAAATGGACCCCGAGAAACTTTTGAAGTGGCTGCTGGAGAATCAGCAGCAGCAGATGGCGCAACAGCAGCAGCAGCAAACTCAGCTGCTCCAGCAGCTGGCGGCCCAGCAGCAGGCACAAGCCGCACAGCGACAGGAACAGCAGCAGCAGCTGATCCGGGAGCTGACAACCCAGCAACAGGCGAACCAGGAGCGGCTGGTTCAACAGATGGCGGTACTAATCGGACCGGCACCGAGTACGCCTCTAGGGGCCGTCAGGGGCAACCCCGGCGAGGGTCTCGGGGGATTACCCGTGCGCCTAGCTAAGATGGGGCCGGGGGATGACCCCGAGGCCTTCCTCGTGACCTTTGAACGAGTCGCGACCGCCATACAGTGGCCCCTCACTCATTGGGCCACAATACTGGCACCCTACCTGACGGGCCCAGCTCAAGCGGCGTACCGGAACTTGGACCCCCAAGACGCACTGGACTACACGAAGGTCAAGGCCGCCATCTTGGACAAAGTTGTCGTCAGCCTTGAGACCTACCGCCAGCGACTCCGCCGGGAACGATACACGCCAGGGGCCAGGCCGCGGGCCGTGGCCCAGCGAATCCGGGACCTCTGTTGGAGGTGGCTGGAGCCGGAAGGGCGGACAGGCGTTCAAGTGGCCGAGATGGTAGCCTTAGAGCAGTTCCTGCAAGCCCTGCCTCCGGGAGGGAAGGAATGGGTGCAGCGACACCGCCCCAAGACCCTCGCGGACGCGATTTCCCTGATGGAGGACTACCAGGCAGCAGATGGGGAATTGAAGACCAACCCCCAGGGGGGAGAGCCCGGTGGACGGAGCCCAGGGCAGGCCCGGGGGCCACATAAGGGGGACGGGGGAGACCCTCGGCGGCATGTCCAGCCCCCTGGAATACCAGTAACCCAGGGCCCTAGGGCGACACCCCGAGGAGATATCCCGCGACGACCGGAGGAGGCACCAGCAAGGCCGGGCAGCCCCCGCCACAACCCTATCGAAGAAGGGAGACGGGACCGCTGCTACGAGTGCGGTCAGGTAGGGCACTTCAGGAGGGAGTGCCCGTACATGGATTGCAATTATGGGCAGGTGTGGACGGCGGGTCACCGGGCCCGGGCTTGGGAGCCGGGGAAAATTGTTCTGCAGGTGAAGGTGGATGGGACGTCTGCCTGGGCCTTAGTTGACTCCGGGTGTAGCCAGACGGTTATTCGGGAGGAGCTGATTAAGCCCACTGGCCCCGCCGGGGCCCCCATCCGGCTACAGTGCATCCATGGGGATGTGAAGCCTTACCCCACTATCTGGGTACAGCTAGAGGTGGCCCAACACCGGGCGCGGTGTCTAGTGGGGGTGGCTCCTAAGTTGGCTTACCCCGTGGTCTTAGGGCGTGACTGGCCGGGCTTCACAAACCTCTTGAGGGAAGGGGCTACGCCGCCCGGGAGGAGAACTGGGAAACGGGCTAGATGACCAGGATTATTAGGCCAGCCAACGGCCGAGGACCCCCTAGAGGGGCCCTCGGGGAGCTCCGGGAGAGGGGTAAGGAGCCAAGTCCCCACCGAAGCGCTGGCAAGAGAGGGCCCGGGCTGGCTAGAGGTGGACACCGACTTCCTCGAGGAGCAACGAGGGGATACCACTCTCAGCCGGGCTTGGGAACAGGCGACTAGCCCACCAGGGGAGGAAGACCCACCCCACCGCCAGCCACAAGGGCCCCGATTTGAGATCCATCGGGACTTACTCTATCGGGTGGTACCAGAACCACAGACAAAGGAAGAACTACGCCAGCTGTTGGTCCCGCGGCGGTTCCGACGGGACTTGCTCCGTCTGGCACATTCGGTGCCGTGGGCCGGACACCTAGGCAGGGAGAAGAGGTTGCAAAGGGTGGCCCAGAGGTTCTTTTGGCCGGGCATCCATGCAGAGGTACGAGATTATTGTGCCTCCTGCCCAGAATGCCAGAGAGCCGGTCCAAAAGGTGTACCAAGGGCCCCCCTCGTACCCTTGCCGGTGGTGGGGACGCCTTTTGACCGGATAGGCCTGGATCTCGTGGGACCCCTGGAGAAGAGCGGCACGGGTCATAAGTACATCATGGTGGTGGTCGATTATGCCACACGCTATCCCGAAGCGGTGCCACTGAGGTCCACCACAGCACTGGTCATTGCTAACGAACTATTGCAGATCTTCGCTCGGGTAGGTATCCCGAGGGAGATACTAACGGACCAAGGAACGAATGTGACCTCTAGATTGATGGCAGAGCTGCGCAGGCTGCTGAACATCCGGGCACTAAAGACCTCCGTCTACCACCCCCAGACGGATGGCTTGGTCGAGCGATTCAACGGCACTTTGAAGGCCATGCTGAGAAAGTTTGTAGAGGACGACCCACGGCACTGGGATAAACTACTCCCCGCACTCCTCTTCGCGGTGCGAGAGGTACCCCAGGCGTCCACGGGGTTCTCCCCCTTTGAGCTCCTCTACGGAAGGAAGCCCAGGGGTATCCTCGATCTCCTAAGGGAAACCTGGGAAGAGCAGGAGACCCGTGTTCGAGGGTCGGTGCAGTATATCCTCCACCTGCGGGAACGCCTCCGGGAGCTGGGGACCTTGGCCCGCGAAAATCTGGTTAGAGCCCAGCAGACTCAGGAGGCTCAGTATAACAAGGGGGCGAAGGTGCGAACTTTCGGGCCGGGGGATCGGGTCCTCTTGCTGCTTCCTTCCTCAGAGTCCAAGCTGCTGGCCAAGTGGCAGGGCCCCTTTGAAGTGGTCAGGCGGATTGGGCCGGTCGACTATGAGGTACGGTTGTCCGGGCGAAGGAGGGATACCCAGGTCTACCACGTGAACCTCCTTAAGGCCTGGAGGGACCGGGAGGGCCTGCTGATAGCCCCATACCCGCCAGAACCGGAGTTGGGGCCGCTGGTGGGAGAGCCCGAGGCAGCCGGGATGGCGGACATAGGCCACGAGCTTACCCCAGCCCAGCAGGACCAGGTAGAAAGACTGGTGGCGGCGTTCCCCGTGGTTTTGTCGACGCGACCCGGACGAACCACGTTAGCAAACCACCACATCGCTACCATTCCAGGGCACAAAGTGCGGGACACACACCGCCCGCTCCCCAGGAAGATGTGGGAGACAGTGAAGGAGGAGCTCGGGCTGATGCTAGCCTTAGAGGTGGTGGAAGAGTCGCGGAGTGAATGGCGGAGCCCCATAGTGTTGGTCCCCAAGCCAGACGGGTCAGTCAGGTTTTGCATCGACTTCCGCAAGGTAAACGCAATTTCACGTTTTGATGCCTATCCCATGCCCCGGGTGGACGAGCTGCTGGAGCGGCTAGGAAAAGCCGAGTTCATCTCCACCCTGGACTTGACGAAGGGATATTGGCAGATCCCGTTGACACCGGCCTCACGAGAAAAGACAGCATTTCCAACGCCATTCGGACTCTACCAATTTACTATGATGCCGTTCAGATTGCACGGGGCCGCAGCTACCTTCCAGCGACTCATGAACCAGGTGCTGAACGCACACAACGAATACGCCGCAGCGTACATCGATGACATTGTCATCTACAGTAGCACTTGGGAGGAACATCTGCAACACCTGACCGAAGTTCTACGGGCATTAGGTGAAGCCGGCCTCACCGCGAACCCGGCGAAATGTCACCTGGGCCAGAAGGAGGTGACTTACCTGGGCTACACAGTTGGCCGGGGGAAGATCCGTCCCCTCGTAGACAAGGTGGAAGCATTAAGGACGTACCCTACGCCCACAACCAAGCGGCAAGTCCGGCAGTTCTTGGGGCTGGCCGGGTACTATCGGCGGTTTGTGCCTAACTTCGCCACACTCGCTGCCCCACTGACAGAGTTGACGCGCAGTTCACAACCCCAGAAAGTACGCTGGACGGAAGGCTGCGAAAAGGCCTTTCGCGCCCTGAGCGCACAATTAACACGGGAACCGGTACTAGTCCAACCGGATTTTTCAAAACCCTTCATCCTACAGACGGATGCCTCGGAGGTGGGACTGGGGGCCGTACTGTCACAGGAGGTAGGGGAAGAAGAACACCCGGTCTTGTACCTTAGCCGCAAGCTGTTCCCCCGCGAAACCCGGTACTCCACCATAGAACGCGAGGCCTTGGCAGTGAAGTGGGCAGTCGAAGCACTAAGGTACTATCTATTAGGGAACCCCTTCTCCTTAGTGACTGACCACGCGCCCCTCCGATGGATCAATAGTATGAAGGAGACGAATAACCGGATCATGCGGTGGTACCTGTCCCTCCAACCCTACGCCTTCCGCGTGTCACATCGGCCAGGCAAGGCTCATGGGAACGCGGACTTCTTCTCCCGCATCGGGGAGGAGGAGGGGGAGGCGGGAGTCCAGGGTCAGCCGGGCCCGACGGCTGTCTTAAGGGGGAGGGTGTGTGACGGGGCGGGACAGCCCCGCACTGGTACAGCAGGGGTTAACCCTTCTTTGCTAGCAGAGGAAGCCACGCCCAGGAAGCTCTGCTGGGCATGCTCTAACTGGCAGACCGGTATAAAAGCCTGCAGGTCTGCTCAGTCTGGGCTGGCCACCGGGGGAGAAGGACGCAGACCGTCAGCTCCTGCGGACGGAGAGCCCATGAGCCTGGACCGGGGCGTCAGCCGAGCAGAGGCCGCCCCGGAGACCCCGGGGAGGGACGCCGACCGTGAGGGACCTACGGGGGAACCGCTCCCACAACGCCGACGTCCGGCTAGACAGGGTAGGAAGTGACCCAGGGGGATTGTCGAGACTGACAGCCTTAAAGCTGCAGTACCGCTCGGTGTGTTGCGGGCGGATCCCCGCCGAGCGGGCAGCAAGGAGAGCTTGCCACAATCAGGGCCCTGGGTCGGGGCTCGGTGGAGAGGGCGGGCCCGAGTCCCCCTACCCCACCCCTTAATACCCCGCTCCGAGGGGGGGGGGTCTATGGACTCTGGCCGCTAGGCCGTGCTACCCCGCTCCGAGGAGGGGGTTGTTGGACCCTGGCCGCTAGGCTGTGCTACCCCGCCCCGAAGGGGGTGTTTATGGACTCCGGCCGCTAGGGCGTGCTACCCCGCCCCGAAGGGGGTGTTTATGGACTCTGGCCGCTAGGCCGTGCTACCCTGCTCCGAGGAGGGGGTTGTTGGACTCCGGCCGCTAGGCCGTGCTACCCCGCCCCGAAGGGGGTGTTTATGGACTCTGGCCGCTAGGCCGTGCTACCCCACTCCGAGGAGGAGGTTGTTGGACTCTGGCCGCTAGGCTGTGCTACCCCGCCCCGAAGGGGATGGTTATGGACTCTGGCCGCTAGGCTGTGCTACCCCGCCCCGAAGGGGATGGTTATGGACTCTGGCCGCTAGGCCGTGCTACCCCACCCCGAAGGGGGTGTTTATGGACTCTGGCCGGTAGGCCGTAATACGCCGGCTACCAGGGGCAGACCGAAGGACAAGTGAGTGGCGCGGCGCTAGGCCCCCAGCCCACCCCTGCCACAAGGGGGTGCTGGGGTGCCAGACCCATCACAAGCACCTAACGCTTTCTGAGAGGCTTCCCACCCAATTACTAAATGTGAACCTGCTTCGCTCACAAGGGCTGAACATATCAGGTGGGATGGTCACAAAAGCAGGGCACTTCTGCATTCAGCAGGGATTTTGGATGTGCACAGAACACAGACAGGACCAGTTCCTGCATGGCTACAGAACTGCGGTGAAGTAGAACAATGTTCAGCTTGTGTGATTGGAGGATATCTGGATCCATCTTATAAGACTGTCCTACATAAATGAAGAAAAGTTGAGGTGCTCTGTTATTCTTTTGTTCCACTCTTCCTGTCCATGGGGAACTGGCCAATGCAATATCACTGTCTTCCTTTTCAACAAACCAAACTAAAACAAAATGGCAATGGCTGTTGAAAATAACAATTCCAGCCCTAGTTAGCACTGGGAAGACAGCAGCATTTGTTGCTCAATTTTAGCCAACTTTTTCTACAGCAAGTTACAGTGGATCAGCATATTTGATTTGGGAGAAATGAAGTACCAGCTGCCCAAATTGAGCTTGAGGACTCCTGAATTTTGAGAGTGTTCAAATCTGGAAGGCAGGTGCTAGATTCCCTTTCTGAATATTGGATAAATCTAGAAAGGAAAAGCCAATTTCTGCTTCCATGCCTCAGATGTGGAAATCCTCCTACGTTCCTGGTACTGTATCTAAAGCTGCCCAAGCCCTCTAGTAGAGCAGAGGTGGGCAAACTATGGCCCGTGGGCCATATTCGGCCCATGGGACCATCCTGCCTGGCCCTTGAGCTCCTGGCCAGGGAGGCTAGCCCCTGGCCCCTCCCCCGCTGTCCCCTCTCCCCTGCAGCTACCCTGCCATGCGGGCAGCAATCTGGGTGGCGGGGTTGGACGTTCCTGCCGAGCAGCTCTGGGCAGGCAATGCGACTGCCAGACATGTGGCTCTGAGTGGCATGGTAAGGAGGCCGGGGGGTTGGATAAGGGCTGGGGAGTCCTGGGGGGCCTGTCAGGAGGTGGGGGTGTGGATAGGAGTCAGGGGATGGGGGGGTTGGATAAGCGTGGGAGTCCCAGAGGGCCTGTCAGGGGGTGGGGGTGTGGATAGGGGTCAGGGGATGGGGGGGTTGGATAAGGGCTGGGAGTCCCAGGGGGCCTGTCAGGGGGCAGGGGTGTGGATAGGGGTCGGGGGATGGGGGGGTAGGATAAGCGTAGGAGTCCCAGGGGGCCTGTCAGGGGGTGGGGGTGTGGATAGGGGTCAGGGCAGTCAGGGGACTGGGAGCAGAGGGGGTTTGGACAGGTCCTGGGGGCAGTTAGGGGCAGGGGGTCCTGGGAAGGGGCAGTCAGGGGACTGGGAGCAGAGGGGGGTTGGATGGGTCGGGGTTCTGAGAGGGGCAGTCAGAGGATGGGAAGTGGGAGGGGGCAGGGGCCAGGCTGTTTGGGGAGGCACAGTCTTCCCTACCCAGCCCTCCCTACAGTTTTGCAACCCCAATGTGGCCCTCAGGCCAAAAAGTTTGCCCACCCTGTAGCAGAGCCTCCCCTCCCTTACTTTTCATTTTCACTTCTGGTGGGATCCACGTACCTCCCTCACTGGGCTTCAGACAGAGAGGGGCACTGTGCATTCAGTCCACCCAATTCCTTCTTTGGGGGCTGCCAGGTGGGGTCACACCACATCCCTAATCCAGCCTGGGGAAGTCTCCTGAGGGTGATATCTGGGCCAAAGCCTCCTACTCCTTGGGCACATTTGTTCCCCATTCACACTGCCACCCCCTTCTAGCAGCCAGCTCCCCATCCACAGCAAGCTGCGGTGCATGGGGTCTCAGTGCCACCCTCCCCGCCCCGGTCCCTTTCCTGTGGATAGCTGCCAGGGAATGCTGGGAAATGTAGTTCCTTCCCTGCTCCAGGGCCCGCTCTATAGGCAGGGATCTGGCCAAGGAACTACAGCTCCCAGGGCCCCTTGGGTTCTCAGCTCCCAGGCTGGATCCCTGAGGCTCTGCTCCTGCAGCGAGTGCTACGGGCCCCTTCTGAGCTTGGGCCCGGTGCTGTGGAGCCATTGGTGCCATGGTAAATCCGGTACTGATCTCTGGGACTTTTCTCCTAACTGCTCAATTTTTCATCAGTGACAATCAAAAGGAAGGTAACAGGAGAGTAACTCTCCATTTCCTGCATGAGCTGCCACAGACATCCCCAGTGAATCACAAAGATGTGTGGCCCAGGATCATGTTGCAGCAGTTGCACTCAAAGCAACTATGTTGGCAATGCCAGTCACAGCAGCCTTTTCATCAGCTCCAGGCTTCTGGTTTGATTCTTTCCACTGCTCCTCTCCAAAGAGCCTTTTCCTTAGCAAACAATTACTTGGATTGCCAAGCGAAGTCTCTTCTGTTAGAGGAGAAGGTGAGCAGAGGAGACAGAAGCTACACAGGCACCACTGGGAGTTGAACCCAGGATCTTCTGTTTACTAGACAGGTGCTTTAACCAGTTAAGCCATGGTGCCTGCTGCAAGAGTTTGGGTGCAATTGTTCCACTTGATGGTCTAAGACAACACCTTCAAATTCCAAAGTACAGATGTTCCCCATTTCCCTCAAGACTTGCAGACCTTGAGGTGTCTGGCTCTCTGTGCACAGAAAACCACAGCTGAGTTGACAGAGGGCTTCTAACATGTGCTTCTCCCACCAGCCGCTCTGATCATATGTCAGAGGGGTAGCCGTGTTAGTCTGGATCTGTAAAAAGCGACAAAGAGTCCTGTGGCACCTTATAGACTAACAGATGTTTTGGAGCATGAGCTTTCATGGGTGAATACTCACTTCATCAGATACATGTAGTGGAAATTTCCAGGGGCAGGTATAAATATGCAGGCAGGAATCAGGCTAGAGATAACAAGGTTGGTTCAATCAGGGAGGATGAGGCCCTCTTCTAGCAATTGAGGTGTGAACACCAAGGGAGGAGAAACTGCTTTTGTAGTTGGCTAGCCAGTCACTATGTGTCACTGGTGTAGATATGTGGGCAGTGTTGGCATCGAGGTTTGTTGCATGGATTGGTTCCTGAGTTAGAGTTACTATGGTGTGGTTGCTGGTGACAATATGCTTAAGGTTGGTGGGTTGTCTGTGGACGAGGACTGGCCTGCCTCCCAAGGCCTGTGAAAGTGAGGGATCATTGTCCAGGATGGGTTGTAGATCACTGATGATGCATTGGAGAGGTTTTAGCTGGGGACTGTAGGTGATGGCCAGTGGAGTTCTGTTGGTTTCTTTCTTGGGCTTGTCTTGCAGCAGGAGGCTTCTGGGTACACTTCTGGCTCTGTTGATTTGTTTCATTATTTCCTCGTGTGGGTATCGTAGTTTTGAGAATGCTTGGTGAAGATCTTGTAGGTGTTGGTCTCTGTTTGAGGGGTTGGAGCAAACGTGGTTGTACTTCAGCGCTTGGCTGTAGACTATGGATCGTGTGGTGTGTCTGGGATGGAAGCTGGAGGCATGAAGGTAGGTATAGCAGTTGGTGGGTTTTCGGTATAGGGTGGTGTTAATGTGACCGTCACTTATTCGTACCGTCGTGTCTAGGAAGTGGACCTCCCATGTAGATTGGTCCAGGCTGAGGTGGGGTGGAAGCTGTTGAACTCATGGTGGAATTCTTCCAGAGTCTCCTTCCCATGGGTCCAGATGATGAAGATGTCATCAATGTAGCATAGGTAGAGAAGGGGCGTGACTGGACGAGAGCTGAGGAAGTTCCAGGTCAGCCATAAAAATATTGGCATATTTTGGGGCCATGCGGGTGCCGCTGGTCTGGATGTATATATTGTCACCAAATTTGAAATGATTGTGCATGAGAATAAAGTCACAGAGCTCAGCAACCAGTTGTGCTGTGGCATCATCAGGGATACTGTTCCTGACAGCTTGTATTCCATCTGTGGGTGGGATGTTTGTGTAGAGAGCCTCCACATCCATGGTGGCTAGGATGGTGTTTTCTGGAAGGTCACCAATGCATTATAGTCTTCTCAGGAAATCAGTGGTGTCAACGAAGATAGCTGGGAGTGCTGGTGGCATAGGGTCTGAGTAAAGAGTCCACATATCTGGGCAGTCCTTCAGTGAGAGTGCCAATTCCAGAGATGATGGGGCATCCAGGATTTCCAGGTTTGTGGCTTTTGAGTAGTAGATCACCCCGGTCGGGGATCAAAGGGTGTGTTGATTTGTTCCGGTATTAGTGTAGGGAGTGTCCTGAGTAGATGGTGCAGTTTCTTAGTGTATTCCTCAGTGGGATCTGAGGAAAGTGGCCTGTAGAATTTGGTATTGGAGAGTTGTCTGGCATTCTCCTTTTGGTAGTCAGACCTGTTCATGATGACAACAACACCTCCTTTATCAGCCTCTTTGATTATAATGTCAGGGTTGTTTCTGAGGCTGTGGATGGCATTGCGTTCTGCATGACTTAGGTTATGAGGCAAGCGATGTTGTTTTACCAGAATTTCTGCCTATGCACGTCGGCGGACACACCGTCATTTCGAGAACCAACCTCATTATCTCTAGACTGATTCTTGCCTGCATATTTATACCTGCTGTTGTCAGAGTTGTACCGGTGTGGTGCTCTGCTCTCTCCAATGTTGATATCACTCGGCTGCGTGCGTGAGTTCCCTCTGTGTGCTGCCCCAGCTCTGCGCAGATAGCTGACACAGCAGACCCGACGAGAACCCCCAATTTGTTTACCCAATTTGTAGTTACTATGTAACTTAGTTTCTTTACCAATTTGTTTTTTCCTTGTCTTCATGTTGTTTGCTGCCATTCGTTTGTTGATTTGTACCTGTGTGTTGGTTAAACAGTTTAGCAAGGTTATACACATTGTACATGTTGTACAGCAATCATACAATACAGCAACAATACTGTAGTACAATAATAATACAGTAGTACAGCAATAATACAGTTGTTTTTACACAATAACCAACTTGAAATTAAATGACAGTTTTTCTGGTCCAGCTAGTGGTTTTTAGCTGATTGTTAAATTAATTGTCCATATATTGTAGATAGAGGTGTAATTGACCAGTCTCTTATTTATAAAACACTTCATTTTTCTTTTCTTAATACTTGGGGGTTTCTTCACTGTATACAGATATGAACTGGTGTCTTCAGGGTGTGATATTTTCTGGTGTCTTTGGTCTGTGGGATGCAACTTAAACAACTTTTGTTAGTTAACAGTAAAGTTTTTTGTTTGTTTGTTTTCAGTAACCCAAACTTAATACACAGTTTTAACTTACTTTGTTTACAATGTAATAAGAACAATGTAATAGGGACCGAGCCTTTTATAACACAAGCTATACTTTTGCAATTGTTGTATAGACATTCATTTTCATTTGAGGTGCATTACTAATATTTCATAGTAAATATAATGCTTAACAGCTAAAATAAATGCTCACAATCTTCCATGAGAAGGTGTATTACTTTCCTTTGCTGAACACTTTGTTTCAGCAAAAGAGTTAGTAACATAATTTCAACAAGCTTTTTAGAGTTAATTTGCTTGTGATACCAACTTCATTCTTGTTAACTGTTTAGAAGCACAAACCCTAACAACCATTGCTTCCCATTAACATAACATAACAAAAGAAAAGCACATAAAACTAAACCAGCTATAAAATTAAACCAAAATAAATTTTAAATACAAATACATGCAAATACTTTGAGGGTATTTGAGGGTATACTTTTATGATGCTTTGTTATGTTTGGGAGCCAAAGGTGGAAACCTGTTAAAATTGTTTGGTTAGCTTTATGCATAAAATTATTATTTCAAAACATTTTGGTTATGACATTTTTATAACTATATTTAAAAGAGCAAACAAGTTTATAAAAAGCCCACGTTTATTTATAAAAATAGTCACGTGACACACACAACATAGACACAAGACACATACATGACATACAGGACAAACTTACAATTAAAAACAAATGGCGCCAAAATTCTATTCATAACTATACAAAATAACACAACCAAAAATAAAAAGTAAAAAGTTATTACCTTATTTAAAACTTGTAGCATAAATTTGATAAAAAATATATTAATGTTTGCCAAATGTACTATATTAATTTGGTAACAAGGAATTTTGCATTACTTTATATTTAACATTATTTTAAAACTCTGCTATATGGAAATAAGAAAAGTCCATGTTTTAAATATTAGTTAGTGGTTAGCAGAGAGTGCATTTCTGTTGCTTGGCAACCATATCTTCAAGAAAGTTAGAAATAATTCCAGCTGTTGCATTCCTGAAGGGTTAAAATAATTAATTTACTGGATTTGTTTAAAGTAAAATTTTTTACCTTGTTTTCTTTTTGTTTCTTATTTTGTTCTGTTTTCAATTGCTTTATATTTTGGAGGTTTCTGTAAAAACTATAACTTTTAACTTTTAAAACAAAAAGAGAGCCTAAGTGAGGAGAGGCGGAGGGGGGGGGAAATGAGGGGGGGTGAAGAGCAACCTAGGAAGGTAGCGAGACCTGAGCCAAGAGAGATTAACTACATCAAGGTATTTGAAAGTACAAGCAGCAGCAGCAAATTTAGCAAACTGAGAAAACATAAAGACAAAACTTAACCGGTATGTAAAAATATATGAAAAAGAAGGTTATATTTTCAGATATGAGCACGGAGTGTGGTTCCATGGGTCAAAGCAATTGGGAACCTGCACAGTTGGGAATTACGCCCCTGGTTTTTATCCTGGCTGTGAGAGGATATTGGGGGTAGTTACCTGCTCTTGTAAAACCTGAATTTGTCCCCCCAGTGTCTGTTGCTTTTGTGTGCATGCCAAATGGATAGTAAGAGTGCCCTTTTTTGCTGAAGTTAACTGTTTCTGGGCAGCTCCATGTGTTAATGCATCAATTGTAGGTGTTAACCCGCTTAATTTCAGTTTTTTACTTTGAAATTCTTTTTTATTCACTCCCCTGCGATCGAGTCGCAGCTCCTGTCTCCTAATGTGCTCTGTGAACTGTTCCATTTTTTCCTTCATTTGATTTACCAATTCAGTGAGAGTATTGTTTGCTACTCTTTCCTTCTGTGCACTTACTTGTCCCGTTCTGACAGGCACCCGTCTAGGTTCCGGTTTAAGTTTAACTGGAACCCGGCTTTTATCATAAGGTGATGGTTGCAATGCAGTGGACCCTGTTTCATGTTTTAATTTTACTAGGGCCACCTTTTTCCACTTCTGTCCCCATTCTTCAGGCAGAGGGTAGCTACCTGAAGCCTGCTGTTTACCACCAATATTTATAACAGGGGCGGCACATGTATTTTTTGTAGGTTCCTTACAGCTGTTTCCAGTGTTTCACTCTGTTCCTGTACTGGTTGTCTCTGGGCTGCTTGCCACCCTGCAAGGGGGGTGGGAGCATTCCAGGGCTGTGTAGCTTCTTTTGATTCTTTTAACTCTTTCTTTGTTACTGTTACTTGTTTGGCCAGCATGCCAGCATGCTGTTTAAGCCATTTCACTGCCATAGACAGGAGTTGCAAAATTCTTGCTTTTTTACTTTTATTACTATTTCTTAGAGCCTCGGTCTGTACCGTCGCTCTACATATGCTAGTCCATGTTTCCCCACTCTCTTTTTTAAATTCATATGGACCCCCCTTACTGACAATCCAGCGAGTCCAAGAGTTATCAAACTCTGTGGGGATCATAAGGGAGGGGTACAGCGGGTTCCCTAGCACGAGGTATGCTGCCATGTTGGATTGCGATTCTTACCACAGCAGGTTTGCAATCCAAAGGCACCGCTTAATCGTGCCTTACTCCCCAGATCAGCGGTCGGGGTCACCAGTGTTGTCATAGTTTGTACCGGTGTGGTGCTCTGCTTTCTCCTTGTTGATATCACTCGGCTGCATGCGTGTGTTCCCTCTGTGTGCTGCCCCAGCTCTGCAGATAGCTGACACAGCAGACCCGACGAGAACCCCCAATAACCACAGAGTCCAGTAAGATGCAAAGTCACGTTGACTAGGTTTATTGCGACCTCGGACACAATGGCAGTTCCCCATAGATTACTTAGTCTACCGGGCATACTACGAGAAAGTGCCTCTTGGCAATGGACTCAGCTCAGTCAGTGGCGGGAGTTTCCACTGCCCCCTAGGCTGGACAAAGACACCACCCCAAGGATGCATTCTTATACACAGATACAAACAAGTTACACATCACACCTGACGTATGGAGGTGCAACCTTTCTACGTAGCAAGGTACAACCCCTCTACGTATTAAGGTGCCGCCTCTCACCTTGTACATGTTGGTTCGATCAAAACAACTCTATCCATCATATTACCCTTTTGCCTCTGTCATTGGGATGGGCCAGCCTGTTCCTTGTTATCTGTGTGGAATGTGCAAGTATGTGAATGTTACGTACCTAAAAGGTACTGATCTTCTTGCAGCATCAGCCCTTTCCTTGCCAGCTTCTGTGAGCAGGGCCTGCCTCTGGCTCACAGCTTAACGTTAGCAAAGTCTTGACCATTACTTTTAGTTCAGGCCTCAGGCCTCATACCAGGCCTCTGATACCAAGGTTTATATCTTAGGGCCTCCTCTTACTACACCTGCCTCTGGAAATTTCCACTATATGCACCTGATGAAGTGGGAATAAACCCACAAAAGCTTATGCTCCAATATAAGGTGCCACAGGACTCTGTCGCTTTAGATCCAGACTAACATGGCTACCCCTCTGATACTTATCCTATTAAGTTAAGTAATAAAGTCTTAAACATTATAATCGTT